>NC_134909.1:24910004-24955004 GCF_041734735.1 Babylonia areolata | reverse complement strand
ACCACCCTCACCACCACCACCCTCACCACCACCCCACCCTCACCACCACCACCCTCACCACCACCCCCACCCTCACCGCCGTCAGTTCTGGAACAACCAGCAGGGCACCAAGATCAGCAGCGTTCATACAGCCATTGAACTGCAACCCCCCCCCCCCACACACACACACACACTTACACTTAGAAAGAGAGATAGACAGACAGACAGACAGAGACACTGAGACAAAGGAAGAGGCAGAGACATACCCCCCCACCCCCCCGCGCCCCTCCCACCCCCACACGCCCCCCTCCCCCTACCCCACGCCCCCCCGACACACACACTAATAATAATAATAATAATAATAATAATAGATAGTATTTATTTATCAGTATTTATTTCGCGCTGAATCATATGCAGAGACAAATCAAAGCGCTTTCACACCAGTCATTCATACGCTTGCATAACTCTAATCTTGAGAAGAGACAGGGGAGGGAGGCTATCATAGAAAGAGGTGGGTTTTAAGGCCAGACCTGAAAGAGCTGAGTCCGGAGTCCTGACGAAGCGAAAGAGGAAGTTCATACCAAAAGCAAGGTCCAGAGACAGAGCAAGAACGGCGGCCACCAGTGGAGCGTTTGAATCTGGGTATGCGTTAACAGAGGGGATCCGAAGCCGATCGTAGAGAGCGAGATGGGTGTAGAGGTGAAGGCAGCCACAGAGATAGGAAGGGGCAGATTTGTGAATACATTTATAACATAAAGTGCTGATCTTGTACTTTATTCTGTGTGAGACAGGAAGCCAGTGGAGATGTTGTAAAAGAGGAGTGATGTGCTCAGATCTTTTCTTTCTGAGAACGAGTCGGGCAGCAGAGTTTTGTATGCGCTGAAGGGACTGAATGGATGAAGCAGGCAAACCAGACAATAGGGAGCTACAGTAGTCAAGGCGAGAGAGAATGAGAGAAACGACAAGTATAGATGCTGCGTCGGTGGACAAACATTTCCGAATGGAACTGATGCGCCGCAGTTTACAATAGCAGGATTGACAGGTCTGACTCATAAATTTTTGCATGGACAGTGTGTTGTCAAGGACAACGCCGAGGTTCCTGACTGAGCTGGAAAGAGGGATGGATGTACTGCCAAGTTTGATTGTGTCAACTATGATGGAAAAGAGATTTTGTTTAGTTCCTATGATGACTGCTTCGGTTTTGTCCGTGTTCAATTGTAACTTGTTCAAAGTCATCTAGTTTTGAATGTCCAGGAAGCAGTCAGATGTTTCTTGCAAGAGCGAGGGCAAATTTTCAGGGGTATTACTTTTCTTAAGTTGAGTGTCATCAGCATAGGAATGATGACTTACATTGTGTCGGTTGATAATATCAGCGAGAGGAGCAGTGTACGGTGTGACGAGCACATGGCATAAAACAAATTCCTCTGTGACTTCGTGTTTGATTTTAACGGGTTCAGACTGACAATTATCAACTATGACAGACTGAAATCGGTCGGTGATATATGATTTGAACCACCTGACAGCAGCACCGTTGATACCAAATGTAAAATGAAGACGGTAAAGTAGGATTGAATGGCCTATCGTATCAAAGGCGGCTGACAAGTCGAGAAGAGTGTGAAGGAATTTGTTTCATTTGTTTCCGGAGACGGGCGCTAGCCGTTGATTATTCAGGATGTGGAGGAGAGTGGTTTCGGTGCTGTGGTCAGCACGATAGGCAGACTGAAAAGAGTGGAGGAGATTGTTGAAACAAAGGTGGTTGTTGCTTCAGGACAGCTTTTTCAAGAAGTTTGGACAGAGAAGGAAGGTTGGAAACTGGTCGATAGTTTTTCAAAATGTTTGAGTAAAGGTTGGGTTTCCTCAGAAGAGGCCAGACAATGGCAGTTTTGAAAGTGGATGGAAACGTTCCAGTGAGAAGGGATGAGTTGACAATATTGGTGATTGTGGGTGGAAGGTGTGAGACACTGGGAAAAGAGAGAGGCTGGTATAGGATCAAAATCACAGGATTTTCTTGTCATTTCTTTAAGGATTTCAAGGACTTCTGTTTCAGTCAGGGGACTGAGGGAATGGAGAGGAGTGCCTTTGAAAGTGCCGTTGAATGGAGAGGAGTGCCGTTGAATGGAGAGGAGTGCCGTTGAATGGAGAGGAGTGCCGTTGAATGGAGAGGAGTGCCGTTGAATTTAGGATCAGGAGGAGCAGGTTGGGATAATCCATCACACATCCACATCCAGCCAGTGATAATCCATCACACGTCCACATCCAGCCAGTGATAATCCATCACACATCCACATCCAGCCAGTGATAATCCATCACACACCCACATCCAGCCAGTGATAATCCATCACACATCCACATCCAGCCAGTGATAATCCATCACCCACCCACATCCCGCCAGTGATAATCCATCACACACCCACATCCCGCCAGTGATAATCCATCACACACCCACATCCAGCGAGTGATAATCCATCACACACCCACATCCCGCCAGTGATAATCCATCACACACCCACATCCCGCCAGTGATAATCCATCACACACCCACATCCCGCCAGTGATAATCCATCACACACCCACATCCCGCCAGTGATAATCCATCACACACCCACATCCCGCCAGTGATAATCCATCACACACCCACATCCAGCGAGTGATAATCCATCACACACCCACATCCAGCCAGTGATAATCCATCACACACCCACATCCAGCCAGTGATAATCCATCACACACCCACATCCAGCGAGTGATAATCCATCACACACCCACATCCCGCCAGTGATAATCCATCACACACCCACATCCAGCGAGTGATAATCCATCACACACCCACATCCCGCCAGTGATAATCCATCGTCCATCAATAAGGTGTGGGGTGGGGTGGGGTGGTGAGGTGTGGTGTGGGGTGGTGTGGTGTGGTTTAGTGCGGTGAGGTGTGGTGTGGTGTGGTGTAGTGTGGGGTGGGGTGGGGTGGGGTGGGGTGGGGTGGGGTGGTGAGGTGTGGTGTGGGGTGGTGTGGTGTGGTTTAGTGCGGTGAGGTGTGGTGTGGTGTAGTGAGGTGTGGTGTGGTGTGGGGTGGTGTGGTGCGGTGAGGTGTGGTGTGGTGTGGGGTGGTGTGGTGCGGTGAGGTGTGGTGTGGGTGTGGTGCGGTGAGGTGTGGTGTGGCGTGGTGTGGTGAGGTGTGGTGTGGGGTGGTGTGGTGCGGTGAGGTGTGGTGTGGTGTGGTGTGGTGTGGTGCGGTGAGGTGTGGTGTGGTGTGGTGTGGTGAGGTGTGGTGTGGTGTGGTGTGGTGCAGTGAGGTGTAGTGAGGTGTGGTGTGGTGTGGTGTGGGGTGGTGTGGTGTGGTGTGGTGTGGGGTGGTGTGGTGTGGTGTGGTGTGGGGTGGTGTGGTGTGGTGTGGGGTGGTGTGGGGTGGTGTGGTGTAGTGAGGTGTGGTGTGGTGTGGTGTGGGGTGGTGTGGTGTGGTGTGGTGTGGGGTGGTGTGGTGTGGTGTGGTTTGGTGCGGTGAGGTGTGGTGTGGGGTGGTGAGGTGTGGTGTGGTGTGGTGTGGGGTGGGGTGGGGTGGTGTGGTGTGGGATGGTGTGGGGTGGTGTGGTGTGGTATGGTGTGGGATGGTGTGGTGTGGTGTGGTGTGGTGTGGGATGGTGTGGGATGGTGTGGTGTGGGGTGGTGTGGTGTGGTGTGGGGTGGTGAGGTGTGGTGTGGTGTGGTGTGGGGTGGGGTGGTGAGGTGTGGTGTGGTTTGGTGTGGTGTGGTTTGATGCGGTGAGGTGTGGGGTGGTGAGGTGTGGTGTGGTGAGGTGTGGTGTGGTGTGGGATGGTGTGGGTGTATTGAGGAGGGTTGATGTGGTGTGTGTTGGGGTGGGGAGGGGTGTGTGGTGGGGTGGGAGTGTGGTTAGCAGCGGGACGGCACAGCAGCAGCCATATTTCATCACTGAAATGCTGGCAGTTAGGGACTGTCCCCTCTCTCCATCACTGCATAATTGATAACCACACCTCCGGCACACACTCCATGCATTCGTGCGCCTGTGTGCACACACAGACACACACTACACAAAGACCGACGGACAGCTACAAATATTCATATTCACACGCACATGCATACATTCACTGATTACTGCTGCTGTTTCTACAACAACAACAACTACCACTACTACTACCACTACTACAAAACACACCCGCACGCTCCCGGTCGCTATCCCCGTACAGAAGGTCCCCGCTCTGTTCTACTTTCCCTGCCCACCTTTCCACAGTTCATGACCAACAACAAAACAAAACAAACAGAAAAACAAAACAGACAAACAGGCAAAACAAACGGTCAAACAAGCAAAACAAACGGACAAACAAGCAAAACAAACGGACAAACAAGCAAAACAAAACAAAGAGACAAGCATACAGAACGTAGAACAGGGCCGGCGTGAAAGATCATGGTCACCAAGCACTCACACAGTGAAGCAAGGAATGGATGATCATGGTCACCAAGCACTCACACAGTGAAGCAAGGAATGGATGATCATGGTCACCAAGCACTCACACAGTGAAGCAAGGAATGGATGATCATGGTCACCAAGCACTCACACAGTGAAGCAAGGAATGGATGATCATGGTCACCAAGCACTCACACAGTGAAGCAAGGAATGGATGATCATGGTCACCAAGCACTCACACAATGAAGCAAGAAATGGATGATCATGGTCACCAAGCACTCACACAGTGAAGCAAGAAATGGATGATCATGGTCACCAAGCACTCACACAGTGAAGCAAGAAATGGATGATCATGGTCACCAAACACTCACACAGTGAAGCAAGGAATGGATGATCATGGTCACCAAGCACTCACACAGTGAAGCAAGGAATGGATGATCATGGTCACCAAGCACTCACACAGTGAAGCAAGGAATGGATGATCATGGCCACCAAGCACTCACACAGTGAAGCAAGAAATGGATGATCATGGTCACCAAGCACTCACACAGTGAAGCAAGAAATGGATGATCATGGTCACCAAGCACTCACACAGTGAAGCAAGGAATGGATGATCATGGTCACCAAGCACTCACACAGTGAAGCAAGGAATGGATGATCATGGTCACCAAGCACTCACACAGTGAAGCAAGGAATGGATGATCATGGTCACCAAGCACTCACACAGTGAAGCAAGGAATGGAAGATCATGGCCATCAAGCACTCACACAGTGAAGCAAGGAATGGATGATTATGGCCACCAAGCACTCACACAGTGAAGCAAGGAATGGATGATTATGGCCACCAAGCACTCACACAGTGAAGCAAGGAATGAAAGATCATGGTCACCAAGCACTCACACAGTGAAGCAAGGAATGGATTATCATGGTCACCAAGCACTCACACAGTGAAGCAAGGAGTAGATATAAACACGCACTCACACGCGCGCGCACACACACACACACACACACACACACGCACGCACGCACGCATTCACACGCACACACACGCACGCACGCACGCACGCACACACACACACACACACACACACGCACGCACGCACGCACGCACGCTCTCTCGCCTCTCTCCCCTTTCTCTCCCTCTTGTGTGACTAATTTCTAAAATTTACCAACACACACACACACACACACACACACACACACACACACACACACACACACACACACACACACACAGAGAGAGGGAGAGAGAGAGAGAGAGAGAGAGAGAGAGAGAGAGAGAGAGAGAGAGAGAGAGAGATCGATACTTGAAAAGCTCAGTGCGTGTTGAGATCTATCAGTGAATCAGAATATTGAATGCTGCTTGCAGGTGTTTGCAAGTATAATGCCACTGACATGGAGGTGGAGATGGAGGGGGGGGGGAGTAGTGTTGGTGCTGGTGTTGGTGTGTATGTTGGGAAACTGTTAAACTGTCGTTATGACTGGTAGTGTTGGTGTTGGTGTGAATGTTGGGAAACTGTTAAACTGTCGTTATGACTGGTAGTGTTGGTGTTGGTGTGAATGTTCGGAAACTGTTAAACTGTCGTTATGACTGGTAGTGTTGGTGTTGGTGTGAATGTTGGGAAACTGTTAAACTGTCGTTATGACTGGTAGTGTTGGTGTGAATGTTGGAAAACTGTTAAACTGTCGTTATGACTGGTAGTGTTGGTGTTGGTGTGAATGTTGGGAAACTGTTAATCTGTCGTTATGACTGGTAGTGTTGGTGTTGGTGTGAATGTTGGGAAACTGTTAAACTGTCGTTATGACTGGTAGTGTTGGTGTGAATGTTAGGAAACTGTTAATCTGTCGTTATGACTGGTAGTGTTGGTGTTGGTGTCAATGTTGGAAAACTGTTAAACTTTCGTTATGACTAGTAGTGTTGGTGTGAATGTTGGGAAACTGTTAAACTGTCGTTATGACTGGTAGTGTTAGTGTGAATGTTGGGAAACTGTTAAACTGTCGTTATGACTGGTAGTGTTAGTGTGAATGTTTGGAAACTGTTAATCTGTCGTTATGACTGGTAGTGTTGGTGTGTATGTTGGGAAACTGTTAAACTGTCGTTATGACTGGTAGTGTTTGTGTGTATGTTGGGAAACTGTTAAACTGTCGTTATGACTGGTAGTGTTGTTGTTGGTGTGTATGTTGGGAAACTGTTAAACTGTCGTTATGACTGGTAGTGTTGGTGTTGGTGTGAATGTTGGGAAACTGTTAAACTGTCGTTATGACTGGTAGTGTCATTGTGTATGTTGGGAAACTGTTAAAAATAAAAAAAATACTATTACGACAACTACTACTAATATTTATAAGGCGCAAAATCTTGATGAAGTCAACTCTATGCGAAAAAAAAGACAACATTGATGATAAATAAGCAAATAAATGTAAAACATGCAGACACACACATGCATAAGAGATATCCATCTACCAAAGAAACAAAAAGACAGACAGGTAAATTGCTGAACAACACCCCCCACCCCACCCATCCCATCCCACTCTCAACGTCTCCACCATCCTTGACAACTGTCACACTGCCCGACCTTAATCCTGCTTTCCGCCAGCACTCCCCCCCCCCCCCCCCCGCACCCCCCCCTCCCCCCCTCCCCACCTCCTCCCTCCCCTTTGAAAGGAAGTGAGTGAAGCTGGACCAATGAATCACGTCTTTCCCCAAGGCTGAGTGTCCTCCCCTTTGACAGGAAGTGAGTGAAGCTGGACCAATGAATCACGTCTTTCCCCAAGGCTGAGTGTCCTCTCACGATGGAAGAGAAGCACGACACTAAACAGCCAAGACATGTTTCAGCTGACTCGTGGGACAGGGACAATTCATTCACGTTTAGCTCTGACAAACACAGCAGCGTAACAGTTGGCTCCGTCACACTGTGTGGTCTAACTCTTTGTTACCAACATGTTAGCTCTGACACGCCGTGTGGCCTAACTCTTTGTTACCAACATGTTAGCTCTGACACGCCGTGTGGCCTAACTCTCTGTTACCTACATGTTAGCTCTGACACACATTGTAGCCTAACTCTCTGTTACCAACATGTTAGCTCTGACACACAGTGTAGCCTAACTCTCTGTTACCAACATGTTAGCTCTGACACACATTGTAGCCTAACTCTCTGTTACCAACATGTTAGCTCTGACACGCCGTGTGGCCTAACTCTTTGTTACCAACATGTTAGCTCTGACACACTGTGTGGCCTAACTCTTTGTTGCCAACATGTTAGCTCTGACACACTGTGTAGCCTAACTCTCTGTTACCAACATGTTAGCTCTGACACACTGTGTAGCCTAACTCTCTGTTACCAACATGTTAGCTCTGACACGCCGTGTGGCCTAACTCTCTGTTACCAACATGTTAGCTCTGACACACTGTGTGGCCTAACTCTTTGTTACCAACATGTTAGCTCTGACACACTGTGTAGCCTAACTCTTTGTTACCAACATGTTAGCTCTGACACACATTGTGGCCTAACTCTTTGTTACCAACATGTTAGCTCTGACACACTGTGTGGCCTAACTCTCTGTTACCTACATGTTAGCTCTGACACACTGTGTGGTCTAACTCTTTGTTACCAACATGTTAGCTCTGACACACATTGTAGCCTAACTCTCTGTTACCTACATGTTAGCTCTGACACACTGTGTAGCCTAACTCTCTGTTACCTACATGTTAGCTCTGACACACTGTGTGGCCTAACTCTTTGTTACCAACATGTTAGCTCTGACACACTGTGTGGCCTAACTCTTTGTTACCAACATGTTAGCTCTGACACGCCGTGTGGCCTAACTCTTTGTTACCAACATGTTAGCTCTGACACGCCGTGTGGCCTAACTCTTTGTTACCAACATGTTAGCTCTGACACGCCGTGTGGCCTAACTCTTTGTTGCCAACATGTTAGCTCTGACACGCCGTGTGGCCTAACTCTTTGTTACCAACATGTTAGCTCTGACACGCCGTGTGGCCTAACTCTCTGTTACCAACATGTTAGCTCTGACACACTGTGTAGCCTAACTCTCTGTTACCAACATGTTAGCTCTGACACGCCGTGTGGCCTAACTCTTTGTTACCAACATGTTAGCTCTGACACACTGTGTAGCCTAACTCTCTGTTACCTACATGTTAGCTCTGACACGCCGTGTGGCCTAACTCTTTGTTACCAACATGTTAGCTCTGACACACTGTGTAGCCTAACTCTCTGTTACCTACATGTTAGCTCTGACACGCCGTGTGGCCTAACTCTTTGTTACCAACATGTTAGCTCTGACACACTGTGTGGCCTAACTCTTTGTTACCAACATGTTAGCTCTGACACACTGTGTAGCCTAACTCTCTGTTACCAACATGTTAGCTCTGACACACTGTGTAGCCTAACTCCTTGTTACCTACAGTTTAGCTCTGACACACATGGTACCTACAGTTTAGCTCTCACACATGGTTCCTACAGTTTAGCTCTGACACACACGTCAGCTACAGATTTGCTCTGACACATGGTTCCTACAGTTTAGCTCTGACACACACGTCAGCTACAGATTTGCTCTGACACATGGTACCTACAATTTAGCTGTGACACATGGTACCTGCAGTTTAGCTGTGACACATGGCACCTACAATTTAGCTGTGACACATGGCACCTACAATTTAGCTTTGACACACATGGTCCCTACAGTTTAGCTGTGACACATGGTACCTACAGTTTAGCTGTGACACACATGGTCTCTACAGTTTAGCTGTGACACATGGTACCTACAGTTTAGCTGTGACACACATGGTCTCTACAGTTTAGCTGTGACACATGGTACCTACAGTTTAGCTGTGACACACATGGTCTCTACAGTTTAGCTGTGACACATGGTACCTACACTTTAGCTGTGACACATGGTACCTACAGTTTAGCTGTGACACACATGGTACCTACAATTTAGCTGTGACACACATGGTACCTACAGTTTAGTTCTGACACATGGCACCTATCCCCTGTCCTACCCTACCCCCAAATCTCCCACCCTTGTCCTACCCTACCCTTAAATCCCCACCCACTGTCCTACCCTTAAATCCCTCACCCCCTGTCCTACCCTACCCTTAAATCCCCCACCCCCTGTCCTACCCTACCCTTAAATCCCCCACCCCCTTTCCTACCCTACCCTAAAATCCCCCACCCACTGTCCTACCCTACCCTAACTCCCTGTACTGCTCCACTCCCAAATCCCCGACCACACTACACCACACCACACCACACAACACACCACACCACACCACACCACAATAAAATCACACCACACCACACCACACCACAATAAAATCACAACACACCACACCACACCACACTAAAACCAGAACACTCCACAATAAAACCAGAACACACCACTAAAAAACCACAACACACCACAACAAAACCACCACACACCACAACTAATAAAAGAAAGTAGTCAACAGAAAGAAAAAAATGCATGAAAGAATGACATTGAAAGAATAAACGATTGAACGAACAAAGAAATAAACGAGCGAAAGACATTGAAAGAATAAATGATGGAACAAACAAAGAAATAAACGAGCGAATGACATTGAAAGAATGAACGATGGAATGAACAAACACAAATAAACGAGCGAATGACATTGAAAGAATGAACGATGGAATGAACAAACACAAATAAATGAGCGAATGACATTGAAAGAATGAACGATGGAATGAACAAACACAAATAAATGAGCGAATGACATTGAAAGAATGAACGATGGAATGAACAAACACAAATAAATGAGTGAATGAATGAATCCACGAGGAATGAAAGGAAATTATTAACAGTTGAATGTGTTTGTGTGTGTGTGTGTGTGTGTGTGTGTGTGTGTGTGTGTGTGTGTGTGTGTGTGTGTGTGTGTGTGTGAAAGAAAAAGGAGAAGAAATTAAGGAAAACGATAAAAAGAAAGAGAAAAGGAAAACAAGAGAGAGAGAGAGAGAGAATCAGAATCAGAATTTTATTCAGTAAGGCCAAAGCCCCATTTGAAGGGGTTGTGAACTATAATAAGTACACCATATTTTGCAACAAAAAGAAATCGCAAAATATAAATATATGCAAATGTTATCTCCCATATGCACACACACTCGAGTTTTGAGGAAATTTCAACAACAACGACAACAACAAAAAGACAAAGAAAACAACAACCGAGACACACACACACACACACACACACACACACACACACCCCACACACACACACTATACATACATACATACATACATACATATATATATATATATATATATATATGCCTACATACATATAAGTATGCACCTAAACTCGCGTACCTGTATACAGGAACCCATATACACTGAAATAATCACAACCATTGGTACACAAATGCATGCACATGCGCACATAAACATACATAATATTATATGTATTCAAGATACAACAATTTCTATTATTTTGAATGCTTTGTATAAATAATTAGCAAAATTTCGAATTGTGTGCTCATTTCTAGCAGCCAAAAGATGATTAAGTCGAAAATCAGAAGGATTTCTATAATATTTAGGTTGTATGAACTGGTGTCTCAAATCCTCAAAAGCAGGACAACCAAATACGAAATGGACTTCATCGTCAGTTGCATTCATGCACATCGGACATTTCATTGTATTTACAGTATATTTCTGATAACGAAGGCGATGCACAGCTAGGGCAGAAGTACCAAAACGAAATCTTGTGAGAGCGTATCTAATAAATCTATTTATATCCATTATGAAGTAAGGCTCTAACTCGTGAGATGACTTAAATTTTCTATATTCCAAAAACCTATCACTATTGTTAACATGGAAATTCCAATTCTGCCATCTACAGTCGACAAGTCTTTGTTTCAATATTTTCAAAAAAGAACTTATACAGCCCACACCTTGGTTCTCCCATACATACATGAAACCATAAGTATACAATGTATCACGAACCTTTGAAAACCAAATGTTTCTTCCTTTGTTTGCTAAACTCAACAACATGTTATATGCCTTAAAAGGTAATCTCTGTTCGTCCATTCTTGTCAACTTTAACCAGTATCTAATGCAACAAATAGAAGAATTTACAATCAAAGGGAATCTATCTAGATCACCATAAACTAAATCATTTGGTGTTCTCGCACTCACACCGAGATACTTTTTTTAATACAAACAAGTGAACACTCTCTACCACTGATGCGGCATTTTCCAGACCCTATATTTCTGCGCCATACATTAGATTAGGTTGGATCTGCGCATCAAATAGCTTCAAAAGTAATTTGATTGAGTTATTGTTAAGTTTGTACAATTTACACAAAATGCTGAATGTAGCCCGTTTTCCTCTACTTGCTAAATATTACATGCATGACTAAAACTTAATTTCGTAGAAAATAATATCCCCAGATATCGGTAAGAATTAACAACAGACATCTCAGATTTAACATAGAACCATTTCTCCGAAGCAGCTAGAAATCCGCCTTTTCTAAACACTATAATACTACTTTTATCCATGTTAACTTTTAGCTGTAACTGGGTTGCAGCTTTACAAAGGTTATTTAACTGCGTCTGCAAACCAATCACAGTTTCTGATAACAAAATTACATCGTCTGCAAACAAAAGAATAAACAATTCAATCATCTCTAGACTAAAATTTGCACCATGTCTGCCGTTATCAATTAACTCTAAAGCAAGTTCATTTATAAATAATGTAAAGAGAATGGGACTACAAACATCTCCCTGTTTTACACCATTCGTACAACTAATATATCCAGTATACTGGGTGCCGCATCGAACTTTAGCTTTCACAGTGTCATACATACTTTTAACACATCGAAATAGTTTACCTTTGATACCATTTTTTAACAAAACAGGCCACAGAAGGTTTCTTGATATGGAGTGAAATGCTTTTTCAAAATCAATGAATGCTACGTATAATTTTCTATCAAAAGCAAACTGTTTTTGAATGAATGCAAGTAAGGTGAACATGTGATCAACTGTCGAATGATTCTTTTTAAAGCCAGCCTGGTATTCCCCTGGTAGGCATGGATGTTGATCCGAAGCTTACTCTTTGGATAATAAGTTTTCTTGTCAATAGAACTCAGTCCGTCCGCTTTCATTCTGCCCACTCTTCTCTAAAATCTACTTCTACTGGTGCACCCCAAGGTACAGTGCTGTCCCCTGTTCTTTTTACACTGTACACAAATGACTGCAGAGGCACGGAGGAAACTCCTGTCATAAAATATTCTGATGATTCAGCAATTGAAGATCTGTCCAACTCTGATGCTATTTATTTCAGTGAAATTAAAAAGTTCTGTTCCTGGTGTGAGAAAACCTATCTGGATCTCAACGTATTGAAAACAAAAGAAATGTTAATAGATTTTCGGAAAGACCCCTTGCCTGTAGCTGACCTTGTTATTGATGGTCAAACAGTGGAGAGGGTCAATGAATATAGATATTTAGGGACCATCTTAGACAATAAGCTGACTTTTGACAGAAATGTTGATTCCATTCATAAGAAATGTCAATCTAGAATTTTTTGTTTACAGAAGCTTAGAAATGTTGGTATAAATTCAAATATTCTTCAAAGTTATTATCGATGTTGTATCGAGTCTGTGCTTACAGTTTCATTTATGTGCTGGTATGGAAGTTTGGGAGTGAGGAGTAAGCGTGTTTTGAACGATGTCATGAGTGTATGCAGTAAAATTGTGGGAGTGAAACAAGCTAGTATGCAAGAGCTGTATGAAAGTCGAGTGGTTAAAAAAAGCAGGCAGATAGCAACTGACGACACCCATATTTTAGCAAAGTATTATGAGCTATTGCCATCAGGACGACGCTACAGAACTTTTAAGTTGAAATCCAGAGCTCTGAAGACTTTTATTCCACGTTCAATCCACCTTTTAAATTCTTGAGAACTCTGTGTGTGTGTGTGTGCGCGCGCGCACTCTCATGTGAGACGTGTGAAAGTCCGTGCATGATAGGCTGTACCTTGTTCTAGTTGTGGTGTGTGTGTGTGTGTTTGTGTGTGTGTGTGTGTGTGTGTGTGTGTGTGTGTGTGTGTGTGTGTTTACTGAACTTAAAACGTGACAATTGGTTATAATGAATGTGCAATATGTAGGAAGAATAATGTGCAATATGCAGGATGAATGTACAATGAATATGTCTAATGCTAACGTCCATATTCTAAATATATTTCTGTTTAATAATTACGATGTAATAATTAATTGCAATGTTTTTAAAAGCGAATATGTGAAATGCTTTTATTTGAGAACATATGTTTATTACTCTTGTTTGATCAAGTTATCTGCGTGTGTGGGGTGGGGGGGGGGGGGGGGGGGGGGGTTGCGGTGCGGGTGTGTGCTGATTATCTGGTTGTGGTTTTCCGCAATTCATCTTTATTCTTATCTTATCTGTCTATTATAATCAATGTGCAGTATAGTAGGCTATGTTTATAATTATATTCAAATAATGTTTCTTAATTCTTTCTGTTTTTACATTAAGAATACTAGTTATTACCTGCAGTGTGTGGATGTATGTATGAAACGATGTATGTGATATTTTTTACATTTGTATCTTCGTAATATTTGTTGGGGCTGTTGTTGGCTTTTACAGTTATGGTCCCCATGTTGTTTACTTGTCTATGTTGTGATAATGCACCTGACCAAATTTCTCCAGGTGGAGATAATAAAGTTATTCTTATCTTATCTTATCTTATGTTGTTCATATTAACCCATTCTTGCAGTCTGGCGTTTATGACAGAGCTAAACAATTTACTACTAACGTCGGACAAGGAAATACCTCTATAATTATTAGGTTCATTTATGTTACCTTTCTTAAACAAGGGGAGAATGATAGATTTTTTCCAGTTTTCAGGATACTTGCCTGTGTCAAATAATTTGTTGAAATATCTAACAAGAAAGTCAGTTACATCGTCTTTAGCATTAACAAACAATTCGCCAATAATGCCATCAGGACCTGCTGCCTTACCACACTTTAAATCCTTAATTGAAATTAACACTTCTTCTTTTGAAATAGGTCTATTTAAAATATAGTTATTTTCTTCTTCATTGTCATAATCATTGACATCAGTTGTATCACTATTTAAACATGAAGTTTCACGTTCACCAGATTCGTTTTCAAGAACATTCTTAAAGTGAACAAACCAATCATGGACGTTAATATTATTCGACTGATAAACCTTTTTGCTTGAAATGTTGTGCATGTTTCGCCAGATATCTCTTTGGTCAACAGATAAAATCAACTGATCCAAAATAACTTGGTTATATTCTTTTCTTTTTCTCTGCAATAGATGTTTATATTCTCTTCTAGCTTTACAAACTTTACATTATCTTCCATCTTTGATGATTTTTAGACACTCTGAATAATCTTCTGATAATTTGTCTAAACATTTTACATTCTACATCATACCATTCATTCAACCTTTTCTTGTCGATATTTATTTTCTTTTTCATACAGTCAGCTTGTTGTGTTATACAACTATTAAATACATGTAGTGCTTGGTCAATATCAACATCTGTCAAACTAACAGCATAGTTCAGGGTTTCCTTTGTATCTACAGACTGCATATTACAGTATTGTTGTGCATGTTCAGGATTCCAAATAATTATTTTCTATAAACAAAGATCATTTTGTAATGAATGATCACAAGAAACCACATTTTTCGAATAAAAGTACAATTCAAGAGGTTGATGATCAGATTCAAACCTTTCTGCTACATACAATCGACAACAATCCTGTAGTGTGGTGAATAGACATTCAGAAGCCAAAAAATAATCATTTACGCTGTTGCCTGAATCTGAAACGTATGTGTAGTTTCCTTGAAGGTCACCATTACATACGCCGTTTAGTATATACAAGTCAAAAACAACACATAAATTCAATAACATTTTACCGTAAGATATTGAGAACTGAGTCTTCTGATTGTCTGACATAATGCATTTCACAATTCGTTTTATGAAAAACGGAGAAGAGTACAAACGATCTAATACTTGGCAAAATATTTGACGTTCTGCCATTTAAGTCACCACATAACAAAATATCTACATATCTTTTATTAGAATATTATCAGCTAATACATTTTCCAAACAAGATATTCCATTGTCAATACCGGTAACTGAGTAATAAGGTGAACTGACAGGTGGTACGTAAGTACATACATAAATTACGTTATTTTCAAAATTAAACAATATTATCTTCATCACATTTCAGTTCAGTAACATACGGTACACACTCATTCTTCATCAAACAAACCACTCCCCCACACCTCCTGCCATGATGAGACAGCTTCACTGCTTCTTTACAAAATATCGTGTGGTCGGGGAACAAAGGGGAATCCAGGTTCTCCATAAATGTTTCGACAAGGCAAACAAAATCGAATGTAGCTATATAATTTATAAACATTCTATCGCCAAATTTGTTTAACAGACCACCGACATTCCAATGTAGAAAGGAGAAAGATTGATTATTACCTGTAGCCGAATTAACCGAATCAGTACATCCAACATTCTCAGCCTCACACTCGTTCACTCTTTCACCTGCGATATCGTATGATTTCCCAACTTCACTCTCTCTATGTACATATTTACAGTTTGACTGTATGGGAAGTTCACACACAATCTCATTTTCTTGCACTGTATTGGCTGTATTTTTTCTTGCAAGATCAGCGTGAGATACTCACTGAAACCGGTTGAACGATTGTGGTGCATGTTTTCTTAAGGCTCGAATTAGAAAGCGGTGTCACTTTAGATTTCGATACCCGTGCATTCTGTGTCAGGGTGGTTTTTATAGTGACATCACCTTTGTGTTTGGGCCGGCCAAATCCCTAGCTTCTTTCCTTCAGTTGATCATTTTCATTGAGGACAAATGTCTTGCCATCGATCAGAAGATGATCAAATACAATTGTAGCTCGCTTTCCACTTTCTCTGGCAAGTTTCAAATGGCGATTAAGTCGCTTTCTGATATCACGCACTCTTTGAGTGAAATCTTCCCCCACAAAGAGAGTGCTCCCTTTCAGTTTGTTTTTTGCTTTCAAAATTCGTTCCTTATCTTTGTAAAATGTGCACTTAGCAATGATAGGGGAATCATGTTTATTGTTCAGACGGTGGACACGATCAAAGAGAGAGAGAGTAAAACAAGTGAAAGATAGAAAAAGAAAGGTAGAACGGAAAGACAAAGAAAAAGACTCGGACAAAGGAAGGGATGAAGAGGTCGCCGACGAACCGATGTCATCATCTACAGACCCATTTCCTCCTGTGCATGCAACAGCTCCATACACTCCGCATCTCCCTTTGTGTCTCAAAACTCTCTGCACTTCTCTCTCTCTCTCTCTCTCTCTCTCTCTCTCTCTCTCTCTCTCTCTGATTTTCAAACACAGGCAATTTAGTCGATATAATCACGAAGAATTGACACCATTGTTGAAACATGAAGAGGTGAGAAGTGAAAGCGGAGATGTCGCCATGGACATAGTCTATGCATTCCAAAGAAGAGACTACTCCTCAAAGAGAGTTTTTGAAGTTTGAGCAAACAACACGTCTTTGATGTGGAGAAATCGCTGTGTGTTAAAAGAGATGGTATTGTTTCATGTGTTTACTCCTTGTCATTCCTTTCTCAGACGAAATATTTACAGGCCGGAAGGCTAACATTGGTGGTGGTGTGTCCATCGAGATCGATGATGACCATCGTTGTCATCCAGATGGGGGATGGGGGGAGGGTGGTGGTGGGGTGGGGGGAAGGATGCTCATGAGTCTATCTGTGAGTGCGCAGATGGCTGAATAGTCCAATCTGCGCACGAAATGTTCGCTGACAGTTGGGGCAGACAAAGACAGGCATATCATTGTCAGGGAGCTTGTTTGCCCGTGACTTTCTGGCCTGCCTCTTCTGAACAGCTGCAGCAGTCCTGTTGGCCTCGCACAACTTGGCGCCTTTGTGCACAGCAGCGCGCCATTTGTTACGGTCCACTGCAGATTCCTCCCAGGAGTCAGGGTTGATATCAAACGCTTTCAGAGAGACTTTCAGAGTATCTCTGAAGCGCTTCTTCTGACCTCCGTGTGATCTCTTCCCTTGTTGCAGCTCGCCATAGAAGAGCCTTTTGGGCAGCCGATGGTCTGGCATGCGCGCCACGTGTCCAGCCCAGCGAAGCTGGGACTGCATCAGGATGGTGAAGATGCTGGGAAGGGTGGCTTTTGCGAGCACCTCTGTGTCTGGGGTCCTGTCTTGCCACTTGATGTTCAGTAGCTTCCTGAGGCATGTTGTGTGGAAGTGGTTCAGCTTCTTGGCATGTCGTTGGTACACTGTCCAAGTTTCGCAGCCGTACAGTAGTGTGGGGAGAACTACTGCTCTGTAGACCTTTAGCTTGGTCTCAAGACTAATGCCTCTTCTGTTCCAGACATTTGCACTGAGTCTACCAAAAGTTGCACTTGCTCTTGCAATCCTGACATTCACTTCATCGTCGATGGTCGCATTTCGTGACAGTGTGCTGCCAAGGTATGTGAACCGCTCCACCGCACTGAGTCTCTGACCATTGACTGTGATGTTGGGCTCAACGTAGGGTTTCCCTGGGGCTGGCTGATGGAGAACTTCAGTTTTCCTCGTGCTGATGGTAAGGCCGAAGTTCCTGCTGGCAGTGGCAAACTTGTCGACGCTGAGTTGCATGTCAGCTTCAGATCCAGCGTTGAGGGCACAATCATCAACATTACTTAGTTCTTAGATGTCACACTGTCTCTCTGTGTCTCTTTCTCCTCCTGTCTCTCTCTCTGTCTCTGTCTCTTTCTCTTTCTCTGTCTCTCTGCCTCTGTTTCTTTCTCTCTCCTTCTGTCTCTCTCTCTGTCTCTGTCTCTGTCTCTCTGCCTCTGTTTCTTTCTTTCTCCTTCTGTTTCTCTCTCTGTTTCTGTTTCTGTCTCTCTGCCTCTGTTTCTTTCTTTCTCTTTCTGTCTCTGTCTCTCTGCCTCTGTTTCTTTCTTTCTCTTTCTGTCTCTGTCTCTCTGCCTCTATTTCTTTCTTTCTCCTTCTGTCTCTCTGTTTCTGTCTCTGTCTCTCTGCCTCTGTTTCTTTCTTTCTCCTTCTGTCTCTCTGTCTCTTTCTCCTTCTGTCTCTCGGCCTCCATCTCTCCCTGTTTCTGTCTCCGTGTCTGTTTCTGTCTGTGTCTGTCTGTGTGTCTGCCAGTGTGTCTGTCTGTCTGTATGTCCTTTATATCCCTGTCAGTCTCTCACTTTCACTGTGTCTGTTTCTGTCTCTGTCTCTAAGTCTCAGTCTCTGTCTCTCCCCTTCCAAACATATTGTTAGGTGCTGTGTTGTGCCAGATAAGCTGATAACAGGTGTGTGTTGTGTCAGATACAGCTGATAACAGGTGTTGTGTTGTGCCAGATACATCTGATAACAGGTGTGTGTTATGCCAGATACAGCTGATAACAGGTGTTGTGTTGTGTCAGATACAGCTGATAACAGGTGTTGTGTTGTGTCAGATACAGCTGATAACAGGTGTTGTGTTGTGCCAGATACATCTGATAACAGGTGTGTGTTATGCCAGATACAGCTGATAACAGGTGTTGTGTTGTGCCAGATACATCTGATAACAGGTGTTGTGTTGTGTCAGATACAGCTGGTAACATGTGTTGTGTTGTGTCAGATACAGCTGGTAACATGTGTTGTGTTGTGTCAGATACAGCTGGTAACATGTGTTGTGTTGTGTCAGATACAGCTGGTAACATGTGTTGTGTTGTGTCAGATACAGCTGATAACAGGTGTTGTGTTGTGTCAGATACAGCTGGTAACATGTGTTGTGTTGTGTCAGATACAGCTGATAACAGGTGTGTGTAATGCCAGATACAGCTGATAACAGGTGTTGTGTTGTGCCAGATACATCTGATAACAGGTGTGTGTTATGCCAGATACAGCTGATAACAGGTGTTGTGTTGTGTCAGATACAGCTGGTAACATGTGTTGTGTTGTGTCAGATACAGCTGATAACAGGTGTTGTGTTGTGCCAGATACAGCTGATAACAGGTGTTGTGTTGTGTCAGATACAGCTGGTAACATGTGTTGTGTTGTGTCAGATACAGCTGATAACAGGTGTGTGTAATGCCAGATACAGCTGATAACAGGTGTTGTGTTGTGTCAGATACAGCTGGTAACATGTGTTGTGTTGTGTCAGATACAGCTGATAACAGGTGTTGTGTTGTGTCAGATACAGCTGATAACAGGTGTTGTGTTGTGCCAGATACAGCTGATATAACAGGTGTTGTGTTGTGCCAGATACAGCTGATATAACAGGTGTTGTGTTGTGTCAGATACAGCTGATTACAGGTGTGTGTTGTGCCAGATACAGCTGATAACAGGTGTTGTGTTGTGCCAGATACAGTTGATATAACAGGTGTTGTGTTGTGTCAGATACAGCTGGTAACAGGTGTTCTGTTGTGCCAGATACAGCTGATAACAGGTGTTCTGTTGTGCCAGATACAGCTGATAACAGGTGTTGTGTTCTGCCAGATACAGCTGATATAACAGGTGTTGTGTTGTGCCAGATACAGCTGATAACAGGTGTTGTGTTGTGCTATATACAGCTGATAACAGGTGTTGTGTTGTGCTATATACAGTTAATAACAGGTGTTGTGCTATATACAGCTGATAACAGGTGTTGTGTTGTGCTATATACAGCTGATAACAGGTGTTGTGTTGTGCTATATACAGCTGATAACAGGTGTTGTGTTGTGCCAGATATAGCTGATAACAGGTGTTGTGTTGTACAGGTGCTATGAGTGAGATTCTTTTCGACGATTGATCAATGGACAATGGCGTGGTGTGTTGATGTCCCCACATGAACAGTCTTGCTGGCTGTGGTGACGGTCACTGACCGAGTGCAACAAACGGTGGAGAAGAGGAGAGCGAAACGTGTCCTCAGTGTGTGTGTGTGTGTGTGTGTATACGTGAAAGAAAGTCATTTATTGTCCACATAGCAATACAGCCCTCAGGACAAAGGGGATATCATATTAAGCATATTGTTGCACCTCTTGAATGGTTCTAACATCACACACACACACATACACGCGCGCGCGCGCGCGCACACACACACACACACACACACACACGCGCGCGCGCGCGCGCGCGTGCAAAATACAAACTTAATAATGCACGCACTCACATGCGTACAGACATATACATGAAATGTCCGGTTAAATGTGGATCATCATTGGATTAGTTGTCATTTTGTTCCATTATCTTTTTTCTCACAAGCATTGCTTCTGCAATGAATCTAGCTAGAGCTTTCAAAGAGTTTTCATTGTCATTCGAAATAATACTCACAATATGATTGTGGCTAGGATTACCAAAGAAAGAATTTATCATACTACAGTTTTTTTCGTTTATCGTCGTATGCGGTACAATGAAAAAGAAAGTGAATTTCATCTTCCATTGCACTCGCACACGACGGACACACATTATTTGCATCTTCTTCGCTGGAAAACCAATGTTTGAAGTTTTTTCAGTCCACTCACTCTCAGTCTAAACCTGACGAGGCTATCTCTATGCCATTTATTTGTTATACATGATAAATATTTTTTCTGCCTGAAAGACGCTTTTAAAGGAATAAAACCACCTGTACTTATCGTTAGCTTCTAAGTGTGAATGCCAGTTTTGCTTATAGCATGAGATAAACCTGTCTTTAATTTCACTTAAGAAACCTTGCTCATATCCAACCCCTTGACTCAACCA
This sequence comes from Babylonia areolata, assembly GCF_041734735.1. NCBI lineage: Eukaryota > Metazoa > Mollusca > Gastropoda > Neogastropoda > Buccinidae > Babylonia > Babylonia areolata. The sequence continues at coordinate 24,933,863 of NC_134909.1, read as the reverse complement.
AACTATACCAAACCCATTCTCACTCAGCACTTTATGAATGCTCGATACACAATTAAACTGAACAGATTCATGTTTTGATAGGAGCATTTCATAGGCCTGTCTACATAGTCGCGACATTGGTAAAGCAGTGAGTTTTAACCAGTATTTAATGCATTTTATATATGTTCTGATATATAGCGGATATCTTCCCATTTCCCCATTGACTAGTTTACTAGATGTATGCAAAGGAACGCAAAGAAATCTTTTTATTGCAAAAGTATGCACTTTTTCAATCTACTTACAATCTATTTCAGCTGCATAAGTTAAGAGTGGTTCTATCTGTGTATCAAACATTTTCCAAAACAGATTTATGTCCATAGTCTTAAGTTTTTTAAGAGATTTCTGTATTTCCATGACACCCCTTTTCCCTTTTCTACAAACTTCTGACAAAGCTATACTAATACTTAATTTTGTTGTGAAAACCATTCCCAAATACTTATACGAATTTGTAACCTTTAGTTCATTTCCGTAAAACCATCTTTCTCTAATTGTGTGTGTGTATGTGCATGTGTGTGTGTGTGTGTGTGTATGTATGTGTGTGTGTATGTGTGTGTGTGCGTGTGTGTGTGAAGGACTGAAGTGGGCATGGTGAGGATGGGAGATCCACATGAATGTTTCACACGACATGTTGGGGTTTGCCCTGTTCCACCCTCCCTCCACCCCCTCCCTCACCTTCAGTCTTTTTCTTGTTGCAGGACAAATGGTTTATGTTGGAGTTTCCGTGTTCCCATCTCTTTGTCTCTCTCTCTGTCTCGGTCTCTTTGTGTGTCTGTTTCTGCCAGTCTATTTGTCTGTCTGTTTGTCTCCTTCTACCCCTTTCTCTCTGTGAATCTATGTCTGCCTCTCTCTCTCTCTCTCCCTCCATCTCTCTCTCTCCCTCCCTCTGTGTGTGTGTGTGTGTGTGTGTGTGTGTGTGTGACACTGTGTCATAGAGGAGGGGGGTGGCAGTGCCTGTGGTGAAGCCATTAGGCTGATTACCTGGCAGGTGTAAATAACGGTCCTCCCTCCCCCACCCCTTCCGCACACAGGGACAGATTGGAGTACAGGTGGTACAGTGGTCAGAACAGTTTGATGTGCTGCTTCCTTCACGTTCAGTGCATCCCTTTTTCTTTGTCTTTCGCTTGCTCCTTCGTTCGTTTGTTGCTGTTTTTCCTTAATATTAAATCATAATAGACTTAGTTTCGGTGTTCATATTTCGCATGCATGCATGGACGGTATTGTGCTCGTTTCCATAAAAAGCCAAACAACAACTGCCATCTAAGAAAACAAACGAACAAAAAAACACACAATCAAGGTTCAACAACAACGACGACCGCCCCCCACTTCCACCCTCTCACCCGTGCTCCAGAATTAAAGGTGTCGGAGTACCCAAACTCAAAGCGAACAGCGATAAGAGAGTGGGGGCTTATTGATTACGATACCCAGGTGGCCTGTGAACAGCCATACCCACATACCGCTGGATTCACCTGCCCCTTCCCTCCCTCCCTCCCCACTCCCTCAGCCTTCCCCACTCCCACTTCCACCCCTCCTCCACCCGTTGGCTTTACCCCACACGCCCCTACCATTCTGTCGGGGGGGGGGGGGGGGGGGGGGGGGTGTCAGCGAACAAATGGTGCTTATTCTGTGTGTGTGTGTGTGTGTGTGTCTGTCTGTCTGTCTGTCTGTGAGGGAAGGATTCTCAATCATACGAGATCCAAGAATACTTTATCATCTCCAAATTATAATAGAAAAACTATTCACATGTTTGTCGATACCAAGGCGACATTAAAAAGGTATCTCATTAGAATAATTTGCTATGAATCATTCATCTCTCTCTCTCTCTCTCTCTCTCTCTCTCTCTCTCTCTCTATATATATATATATATATATATATATATATATATATTCTATTTATTTTAATTTCATTTCATCTGTTTAATTTACTTAATTTATTTCTTTTTATTTCCCTTTTTTCTTTTTCTTTTTTAAGCCAAGGCCTGACTGAGGGTGTTTGGTTACGCTGCTGGTCAGGCATCTACTAAGCAGATTATGTTGCAGCGAATATGGACTGAATAACTGAAGAGAAGTGAAGTGAAGTGAATTAAACTGAAGTGCAGTGCAGTGCAGTGAGTTGAAGTGAATTAAACTGAAGTGCAGTGCAGTGAGTTGAAGTGAAATAAACTGAAGTGCAGTGCAGTGAGTTGAAGTGAATTAAACTGAAGTGCAGTGCAGTGAGTTGAAGTGAAATAAACTGAAGTGCAGTGCAGTGAGTTGAAGTGAAATAAACTGAAGTGCAGTGCAGTGAGTTGAAGTGAAATAAACTGAAGTGCAGTGCAGTGAGTTGAAGTGAAATAAACTGAAGTGCAGTGCAGTGAGTTGAAGTGAAATAAACTGAAGTGCAGTGCAGTGAGTTGAAGTGCAGTGCAGTGACGTGCAGTGAACTGTCCCACAGACACACCCCCAGGCCCCGCCCACCTGTCAGTGCCGGCCAGCAAGGAGGCTGACCTTGGGCAGGGCGTGACCTTGCCCTGTCGCCTGCAGACCCAAGGTCGTTGGTACGTCATCTCCTGGGCCCGTCTCCATGACAACGGGTCGCACTCTCTGCTCGTCAGTCTGCCCTCTGGACAGATGGTAACGAAAGACACGTTGTCTGTCTGTCTGTCCGTCTGACAGTCTGTCGGTCTGCTGTTTGTCTGTCCGTCTGTCTGTCAGCTTGTCTGTCTGTTTGTCTGTCTGTCTGTTTGGAAGATGGAGGGGGGTGGGGGTGGGGGGATTGTTATGATGAGGAGGGAGGAAGGGGAAGCTGGGAGGCGGATGGAGGGCTGGTGAAAATAATTGTGTGAGAGCGGGTTAATTCATTTGTTCATTATCTTTCTTTCTGTTTCTCTTCTGTTTTAAAGAACTCAGTGCTGTTACTGCTCAATCAAAATGTAATTCCACGTTTATGTTTCGTGTTTACAGCCTCAACACGGCGTTGCGAACTTGAGAAAGGCAGTTTACTTGGACTTTTCCTCACTCAAACCCAGGTGTGCCTGGGTAAACCTACCTGAATTGGGCCAGGGAAAGTTAACAGAAGTAGCAGTGGAGGACTGGGCCCCGCCTGCCTGTGTCGAGACTTAGCCACAGTGGATAGGAATTCACTTCACCGATTGCCATAAATTGCTACCTGATCTTGAACGCATTTTTTAAAAACATGTAAGTAAATTACAGATCAAAATAAATCATTGCTGATTTATTTTTCCTCTGAACGTGAGCACAAGTTGACTGGTGAAACAAAAACTGTGGCTTACAACTGGCTAACAAAGAGAGAAGATACCTATTCACGAATGCCTACAGATTAGCCAGAGAGGCTTTGTGGGAACCTGTCAGACTTACTCTCCATCTCTGCCCCTTCTGGATCTTTCTTCTCGGCGGCTGATTCCAGACTGCGGACACGCATCCTCCTTCTGTCTCTGCCAGTAGACTCGGTGCTGCTATCTTACTGACCGTGTTTCCTGAACCTCTGCTGACTGTGTGTGTGCACGTGTGTGTGTGTGTGTGTGTGTGTGTGTGTGTGTGTGTGTGTGTGTGTGCCTCTCTCTCTCTCTCTGTCTCTCTCTCTACCTATATCTGTATCTCTCTCTGTGTCTCTGTCTCTCAGCCTCTCTGTCTGTCTGTCTGTGTGTCTGTGTGTGTGTCTCTCTCTCTCTTGTCCCTGATAATCCGGAAGTCAAGAACTCGTGATCGGAAGACACCGACCGTTGAACAATAATGTTTGAGAAGCGTTCTCGGGTGTAAACAACCCGAACCAAGGAAAGCAAACGTACAAAGAAACAGAAAACGAGGAGAAACTTGAAGCTGGAGTCTGCCTGCTGGTAGTTACCCACTTCACGGCCATTACACGATAGAGAGAAGTGTGAACCACTAGACAGCCCGCTGTGATAACCACGTCTTGTTCCTGCCGCTGCTGTTTGCGTCCTGGGCCAGCTGTAAATACCCCGCAAACAGGCGTTGGACGGGGTGCGGTGGGGTGGGGTGGAGATGGGGTGTTGGTGAAGAGGCGGGGGAGGGGTGCGATGGGGGGTCTAACGGAAATTCTGTCATTTTCCTTGTCATGTGCATTACCGAAACGTCGCCTTAGAAAGGATACGACACTAAAGAAAAGAATATTAATGATATTAATAAATATTTCTAACAAAAATCAGTAGTCTGTCCTGTCAGTGTGTCTGTCTGTCTGTCTATTGTCTGAAGAATATAGTTGCGTCTGTTTCAATTTCAGTTTCCCAAGGAGGAGTCTTGCGTTCGGACAAATGCATATACGCTACACCACATCTACTAGGTAGATGCCTGACCAGCAGCCTAACCCAACGCGTTTAGTCAGGCCTTGAGTGCTTGCATATCTATGGCTGTGTACCGATCACAGAGAATTTCTTTTTGCAGAATTTTACCAAATGGCAACCCTTTTGATGCCGTGGGATGTGTTTCAGTGCGCTAGGTGCGTGCTGCACACAGGAACGTGGCTTATCGTTTGATCAGAATGACCAGACCGTCAGTTCAATTCTTCCAGTCAAACATGGTTTATCGTTTGATCAGAATGACCAGACCGTCAGTTCAATTCTTCCAGTCAAACATGGTTTATCGTTTCATCAGAATGACCAGACCGTCAGTTCGATTCTCCCAGTCAAACATGGTTTATCGTTTCATCAGAATGACCAGACGCTCAGTCAAACCTGGAGAAAGGGCAAAGCGGGAATGGAACCTGGACCCTGACGGACACTGTACTTGCAAATGAGCATCTTGACCGTGGCAGTACAGAGACTACAGCATCTTGACCGTGGCAGTACAGAGACCACAGCATCTTGACCGTGGCAGTACAGAGACTACAGCATCTTGACCGTGGCAGTACAGAGACTACAGCATCTTGACCGTGGCAGTACAGAGACTACAGCATCTTGACCGTGGCAGTACAGAGACCACAGCATCTTGACCGTGGCAGTACAGAGACTACAGCATCTTGACCGTGGCAGTACAGAAACTACAGCATCTTGACCGTGGCAGTACAGAAACTACAGCATCTTGACCGTGGCAGTACAGAGACTACAGCATCTTGACCGTGGTAGTACAGAAACTAAAAGGAAACGTTAACAGGGTCAGGTACATTAAGCTGTTATACAGGTAATTAAGGCTTTTATAGCTCGGCATAGCAAGATGGTGAGTTCATAGTCACTGTGTCTAGGGCTCGGCCTAGGAAGGCGGGGCCCAGTCCTCTCTTTCCGTCACTCTGGCCTTCCCCAGCCATGTCAGCACACATCCACCCTGGGTGGAATGACAGCAGTCAGAATCAGCTGCCTTTCCCAACACAACGCCTTGACGAAACGGGGCTTCCAACACTGGTCCGCGGTGAACGTCAACCGTCCCCATACACTGACATCCACCCACCCTATACACTGACATCCACCCACCCCATACACTGACATCCACCCACCCCATACACTGACATCCACCCACCCTATACACACAGGTGTCCGTCTGACCCAACACACACACACACACACACACACACACACACACAGGTGTCCGTCTGACCCAACACACACACACACACACACACACACACACACACACACACACACACACACACACACACACACACACACACACACACAGGTGCCCGTCTGACCCAACACACACACACACACACACACACACACACACACACACACACACACACACACACACACACAGGTGCCCGACTGACCCAACACACACACACACACACACACACACACACACACACACACACACACACACACACACACAGGTGCCCGTCTGACCCAACACACACACACACACACACACACACACACACACACACAGGTGCCCGTCTGACCCAACACACACACACACACACACACACACACACACACACACACACACACACACACACACACACACACACACACACAGGTGCCCGTCTGACCCAACACACACACACACACACACACACACACACACACACACACACACACACACACACACACACACACACAGGTGCCCCTCTGACCCAACAGTTCCTGTTCTTTCTATCCAACACACACACACACACACACACACACACACACACACACACAGGTGCCCGTCTGACCCAACAGTTCCTGTTCTTTCTATCCAACACACACACAGGTGCCCGACTGGAACCCGGATATCCCCAAGTCGCTGCGCATGCGCGTGCAGCCCCTGATCACGGTGCAGGCGGGGCTGGTGGAGTTCCACTTGCTGCTGTCCGCCATGACGTGCCACGACAGGGGGCGCTACCGCTGCCGGGCCGTCACCTCTTCCGGTACCTACACTGCCAGCACCCTGCTGTTGATGACACGTGAGTTCACTGTCGTCCCTTCCCTTCATGGTATGGCTCAGTTGAGTTGAGTGGAGTGGAGTTATTATTTTATCATATTTTAAGTTCTTATTTTGTTTTATTTCTATTTACATCTTTATTTCATTTTACTTTTTCTTTTCCTTTTCTTTATCTTCATTCTATTTATATTGAATTTGTTTTTGCCGGGTTGGGGCTGGGGGAAGGGACGGGGGAGTAGGGATGTGCGGGTGGTGAGGAAGGTGGTGACGAGATGGAGAAAGGTGTATGAGAATGGATGAATGAACGGGTGGGTGTGAGAATGAAGGGATGAATGAACGGGTGGGTGTGAGAATGAAGGGGTGAATGAACGGGTGGGTGTGAGAATGAAGGGATGAATGAACGGGTGGGTGTGAGAATGAAGGGGTGAATGAACGGGTGGGTGTGAGAATGAAGGGGTGAATGAACGGGTGGGTGTGAGAATGAAGGGGTGAATGAACGGGTGGGTGTGAGAATGAAGGGGTGAATGAACGGGTGGGTGTGAGAAGGAAAGGGGTGAATGAACGGGTGGGTGTGAGAATGAAGGGGTGAATGAACGGGTGGCTAGGAGAACGAATGGCTGGGGAAAGGAAAGAAGGCTGGGTTGGTGAATAGCCAGTTGATGTGACTGGCAAGTGGTGGGTTGTTTGAAAAACTCCAAATGCAAATGGATGGACAGAAAGAAAGATGAACATATGGAATAAACGATAACTGGCTGTGTGTGTGTGTGTGTGTGTAAAGGAGATGATGTGGAAGTAATGTAAGTGATGGTACACTGGATTTGGTTTTGTTTTTTTATTTATTTTTTTTATTATCATTTTTTTGTTTGTTTGTTCTGTGTGTGTGTGTGTGTGTGTGTGTGTGTGTGTGTGTGTGTGTGTGTGTGTGTGTGTGTTTTGTTTTGTTGTTGTTGTTATTGTTGTTTTTGTTGTTGTTGTTTGTTTATTTATTTGTTTGTTTGTTGTTTTTTGTGAAGTTGATTCATTAATGATGTTTTTCCTTTCCTTCTCCTTATATTGCATGCATATACTTTATTCATGCATCATGTAGTGCAAAAAGAGCTTTGAGCAACAAGGTAAGCGCTATATACATGTATATGCACGGTCTTCTTCACAGCTCTAAGTTTGTTTCACATTTCCCTCCAAAACACAGCACCCCACACCCAAACTCTCACACACACACACACACACACACACACACACACACACATACACACACACATACACACACACACACACACTCCTCACACTCACGACAACAAACACCCCTACACACACACCAAAACCAAGCACTGATAACATCAGTGACCGACCTACTCGATCATAATTACAAAATAACAAAGCAAAGATGTTCATGAATGTTTACAGTAGAAATGAAAGAAAAGGGGGTGCGAGGGGCTGCTAATGCTTGTGGTATAGCACACCTATAATGAAATGGTACCAGCTAAGTAAAACACAGTCACAAATAAAGAGCACACACACACACACACACACACACACACACACACACACACACACACACACACACACACACACACACTATTCATTTCTCTGTCACTTTCTGTCCGACTGCCGGCTGTACACGTCACACACCATTCAGTTCTGGCATTTTCTGTCCGACACACGGCTGTACACGTCACACACCATTCAGTTCTGCCACTTTCTGTCCGACACACGGCTGTACACGTCACACACCATTCAGTTCTATGTCACGTTCTGTCCAACACACGGCTGTACACGTCACACACCATTCAGTTCTGGCACTTTCTGTCCGACACACGGCTGTACACGTCACACACCATTCAGTTCTGTGTCACTTTCTGTCCGACACACGGCTGTACACGTCACACACCATTCAGTTCTGTCACTTTCTGTCCGACACACGGCTGTACACGTCACACACCATTCAGTTCTGTGTCACTTTCTGTCCGACACACGGCTGTACACGTCACACACCATTCAGTTCTGTCACTTTCTGTCCGACACACGGCTGTACACGTCACACACCATTCAGTTCTGTCACTTTCTGTCCGACACACGGCTGTACACGTCACACACCATTCAGTTCTGTCACTTTCTGTCCGACACACGGCTGTACACGTCACACACCATTCAGTTCTGTCACTTTCTGTCCGACACACGGCTGTACACGTCACACACCATTCAGTTCTGTCACTTTCTGTCCAACACACGGCTGTACACGTCACACACCATTCAGTTCTGTCACTTTCTGTCCAACACACGGCTGTACACGTCACACACCATTCAGTTCTGTCACTTTCTGTCCGACACACGGCTGTACACGTCACACACCATTCAGTTCTGGCACTTTCTGTCCGACACACGGCTGTACACGTCACACACCATTCAGTTCTGTGTCACTTTCTGTCCGACACACGGCTGTACACGTCACACACCATTCAGTTCTGTCACTTTCTGTCCGACACACGGCTGTACACGTCACACACCATTCAGTTCTGTGTCACTTTCTGTCCGACACACGGCTGTACACGTCACACACCATTCAGTTCTGTCACTTTCTGTCCGACACACGGCTGTACACGTCACACACCATTCAGTTCTGTCACTTTCTGTCCGACACACGGCTGTACACGTCACACACCATTCAGTTCTGTCACTTTCTGTCCGACACACGGCTGTACACGTCACACACCATTCAGTTCTGTCACTTTCTGTCCGACACACGGCTGTACACGTCACACACCATTCAGTTCTGTCACTTTCTGTCCGACACACGGCTGTACACGTCACACACCATTCAGTTCTGTCACTTTCTGTCCGACACACGGCTGTACACGTCACACACCATTCAGTTCTGTCACTTTCTGTCCGACACACGGCTGTACACGTCACACACCATTCAGTTCTGTCACTTTCTGTCCGACACACGGCTGTACACGTCACACACCATTCAGTTCTGTCACTTTCTGTCCGACACACGGCTGTACACGTCACACACCATTCAGTTCTGTCACTTTCTGTCCGACACACGGCTGTACACGTCACACACCATTCAGTTCTGGCACTTTCTGTCCGACACACGGCTGTACACGTCACACACCATTCAGTTCTGTCACTTTCTGTCCGACACACGGCTGTACACGTCACACACCATTCAGTTCTGTCACTTTCTGTCCGACACACGGCTGTACACGTCACACACCATTCAGTTCTGTCACTTTCTGTCCGACACACGGCTGTACACGTCACACACCATTCAGTTCTGTCACTTTCTGTCCGACACACGGCTGTACACGTCACACACCATTCAGTTCTGGCACTTTCTGTCCGACACACGGCTGTACACGTCACACACCATTCAGTTCTGTCACTTTCTGTCCGACACACGGCTGTACACGTCACACACCATTCAGTTCTGTCACTTTCTGTCCGACACACGGCTGTACACGTCACACACCATTCAGTTCTGTCACTTTCTGTCCGACACACGGCTGTACACGTCACACACCATTCAGTTCTGTCACTTTCTGTCCGACACACGGCTGTACACGTCACACACCATTCAGTTCTGGCACTTTCTGTCCGACACACGGCTGTACACGTCACACACCATTCAGTTCTGTCACTTTCTGTCCGACACACGGCTGTACACGTCACACACCATTCAGTTCTGTCACTTTCTGTCCGACACACGGCTGTACACGTCACACACCATTCAGTTCTGTGTCACTTTCTGTCCAACACACGGCTGTACACGTCACACACCATTCAGTTCTGTGTCACTTTCTGTCCAACACACGGCTGTACACGTCACACACCATTCAGTTCTGGCACTTTCTGTCCGACACACGGCTGTACACGTCACACACCATTCAGTTCTGGCACTTTCTGTCCGACACACGGCTGTACACGTCACACACCATTCAGTTCTGTCACTTTCTGTCCGACACACGGCTGTACACGTCACACACCATTCAGTTCTGTCACTTTCTGTCCGACACACGGCTGTACACGTCACACACCATTCAGTTCTGGCACTTTCTGTCCGACACACGGCTGTACACGTCACACACCATTCAGTTCTGTCACTTTCTGTCCAACACACGGCTGTACACGTCACACACCATTCAGTTCTGTCACTTTCTGTCCGACACACGGCTGTACACGTCACACACCATTCAGTTCTGTGTCACTTTCTGTCCAACACACGGCTGTACACGTCACACACCATTCAGTTCTGTCACTTTCTGTCCAACACACGGCTGTACACGTCACACACCATTCAGTTCTGTCACTTTCTGTCCGACACACGGCTGTACACGTCACACACCATTCAGTTCTGTCACTTTCTGTCCAACACACGGCTGTACACGTCACACACCATTCAGTTCTGTCACTTTCTGTCCAACACACGGCTGTACACGTCACACACCATTCAGTTCTGTCACTTTCTGTCCAACACACGGCTGTACACGTCACACACCATTCAGTTCTGTCACTTTCTGTCCGACACACGGCTGTACACGTCACACACCATTCAGTTCTGTCACTTTCTGTCCGACACACGGCTGTACACGTCACACACCATTCAGTTCTGTCACTTTCTGTCCGACACACGGCTGTACACGTCACACACCATTCAGTTCTGTCACTTTCTGTCCAACACACGGCTGTACACGTCACACACCATTCAGTTCTGTCACTTTCTGTCCAACACACGGCTGTACACGTCACACACCATTCAGTTCTGTCACTTTCTGTCCGACACACGGCTGTACACGTCACACACCATTCAGTTCTGTCACTTTCTGTCCGACACACGGCTGTACACGTCACACACCATTCAGTTCTGTCACTTTCTGTCCGACACACGGCTGTACACGTCACACACCATTCAGTTCTGTCACTTTCTGTCCAACACACGGCTGTACACGTCACACACCATTCAGTTCTGTCACTTTCTGTCCGACACACGGCTGTACACGTCACACACCATTCAGTTCTGTGTCACTTTCTGTCCGACACACGGCTGTACACGTCACACACCATTCAGTTCTGTCACTTTCTGTCCGACACACGGCTGTACACGTCACACACCATTCAGTTCTGGCACTTTCTGTCCGACACACGGCTGTACACGTCACACACCATTCAGTTCTGGCACTTTCTGTCCGACACACGGCTGTACACGTCACACACCATTCAGTTCTGGCACTTTCTGTCCGACACACGGCTGTACACGTCACACACCATTCAGTTCTGGCACTTTCTGTCCGACACACGGCTGTACACGTCACACACCATTCAGTTCTGGCACTTTCTGTCCAACACACGGCTGTACACGTCACACACCATTCAGTTCTGGCACTTTCTGTCCGACACACGGCTGTACACGTCACACACCATTCAGTTCTGGCACTTTCTGTCCGACACACGGCTGTACACGTCACACACCATTCAGTTCTGTCACTTTCTGTCCGACACACGGCTGTACACGTCACACACCATTCAGTTCTGTCACTTTCTGTCCGACACACGGCTGTACACGTCACACACCATTCAGTTCTGTCACTTTCTGTCCAACACACGGCTGTACACGTCACACACCATTCAGTTCTGTCACTTTCTGTCCGACACACGGCTGTACACGTCACACACCATTCAGTTCTGTGTCACTTTCTGTCCGACACACGGCTGTACACGTCACACACCATTCAGTTCTGTCACTTTCTGTCCGACACACGGCTGTACACGTCACACACCATTCAGTTCTGGCACTTTCTGTCCGACACACGGCTGTACACGTCACACACCATTCAGTTCTGGCACTTTCTGTCCGACACACGGCTGTACACGTCACACACCATTCAGTTCTGGCACTTTCTGTCCGACACACGGCTGTACACGTCACACACCATTCAGTTCTGGCACTTTCTGTCCGACACACGGCTGTACACGTCACACACCATTCAGTTCTGGCACTTTCTGTCCGACACACGGCTGTACACGTCACACACCATTCAGTTCTGGCACTTTCTGTCCGACACACGGCTGTACACGTCACACACCATTCAGTTCTGGCACTTTCTGTCCGACACACGGCTGTACACGTCACACACCATTCAGTTCTGGCACTTTCTGTCCGACACACGGCTGTACACGTCACACACCATTCAGTTCTGGCACTTTCTGTCCGACACACGGCTGTACACGTCACACACCATTCAGTTCTGGCACTTTCTGTCCGACACACGGCTGTACACGTCACACACCATTCAGTTCTGTCACTTTCTGTCCGACACACGGCTGTATACGTCACACACCATTCAGTTCTGTCACTTTCTGTCCGACACACGGCTGTACACGTCACACACCATTCAGTTCTGTGTCACTTTCTGTCCGACACACGGCTGTACACGTCACACACCATTCAGTTCTGTGTCACTTTCTGTCCGACACACGGCTGTACACGTCACACACCATTCAGTTCTGGCACTTTCTGTCCTGTTTTATTCCTGCCACAGTGCATTGTCACGGTCACTCTGCTTATTCTTTTCGTTGTCTTCTTTTTCTTCTGCTCCTCCACCACCACCTCCTCCTCCTCTTCCTCCTCCTTCTACTCCACCACCTCCTCCTCCTCTTCCTCCTCCTTCTACTCCACCACCACCACCTCCTCTTCCTCCTCCTTCTACTCCACCACTACCTCCTCCTCTTCCTCCTCCTGCTCCACCACCACATCCTCCTCCTTTTCCATCTTCTCTCCTCCACCACCACCACCTCCTCTTCCTCCTTCTGCTCCACCACCACCACCTCCTCCTTTACCTCCACCACCCCCTCCTTCTGCTCCCCCATCTCCTTCACCACCACCACCTCCTCCTTTACCTCCACCACCCCCTCCTTCTGCTCTCCCATCTCCTTCACCACCACCACCTCCTCCTTTACCTCCACCACCCCCTCCTTTCTGCTCAACTATTTCCTCCACCACCACCTCCTCCTCTTCCTCCTTCTGCTCCACCACCACCACCTCCTCCTTGTCATTCTATTTTCTGCTTCCCATCACTGCAGAACCACCGGGAACGCCCAAGGTCATCTCCCGCCACAGGTCGTGGCCTCTAAACCAGACCATGACTTTGCTGTGCCGAGCACGGGCCGGGTTCCCGCCTCAGGAGTTCCACTGGTACTACAAAACACCGCGCATGCGCAACTTTCAGGTGCTGCGAAGGTTTGGCTTTTTAAGGAGAGAAAGGAGAGAGGGGGGAGGGAGAGAGAGAGGGAGACACTGGTGGCGAGAGAGACAGAGAGCGAGAGAATTGTATGAATGAATTTTATTTCTCAGGGTAATAGCATGAGCAACAGTGTTGTTGTTGTTTTTCTTACCCAGCCCTCGAAAGGAGAAATTTGGAAAAGAAAAAAAAAGGTAAAGAAATATACAGTAAATCAGAGAGGAGGGGGAAGGGGAGTGGGGAGGGGGGGGGAGTAAACTGAAACATCATCATGGTCTCGAGGGGTCATGGTGCTGTGTGTCCCTGTGCTGAGAGGGGTCATGGTGCTGTGTGTCCCTCCCTGTGCTGAGAGGGGTCATGGTGCTGTGTGTCCCTGTGCTGAGAGGGGTCATGGTGCTGTGTGTCCCTGCGCTGAGAGGGGTCATGGTGCTGTGTGTCCCTGTGCTGAGAGGGGTCATGGTGCTGTGTGTCCCTGTGCTGAGAGGGGTCATGGTGCTGTGTGTCCCTGTGTTGTGAGGGGTCATGGTGCTGTGTGTCCCTGTGCTGAGAGGGGTCATGGTGCTGTGTGTCCCTCCCTGTGCTGAGAGGGGTCATGGTGCTGTGTGTCCCTGTGCTGAGAGGGGTCATGGTGCTGTGTGTCCCTCCCTGTGCTGAGAGGGGTCATGGTGCTGTGTGTCCCTGTGCTGAGAGGGGTCATGGTGCTGTGTGTCCCTCCCTGTGCTGAGAGGGGACATGGTGCTGTGTGTCCCTTTGCTGAGAGGGGTCATGGTGCTGTGTGTCCCTGTCCTGAGAGGGGTCATGGTGCTGTGTGTCCCTCCCTGTGCTGAGAGGGGTCATGGTGCTGTGTGTCCCTGTGCTGAGAGGGGACATGGTGCTGTGTGTCCCTGTGCTGAGAGGGGTCATGGTGCTGTGTGTCCCTGTGCTGAGAGGGGTCATGGTGCTGTGTGTCCCTGTGCTGAGAGGGGTCATGGTGCTGTGTGTCCCTCCCTGTACTGAGAGGGGTCATGGTGCTGTGTGTCCCTGTGCTGAGAGGGGACATGGTGCTGTGTGTCCCTGTGTTGTGAGGGGACATGGTGCTGTGTGTCCCTCCCTGTGCTGAGAGGGGTCATGGTGCTGTGTGTCCCTGTGCTGAGAGGGGTCATGGTGCTGTGTGTCCCTGTGCTGAGAGGGGTCATGGTGCTGTGTGTCCCTGTCCTGAGAGGGGTCATGGTGCTGTGTGTCCCTCCCTGTGCTGAGAGGGGTCATGGTGCTGTGTGTCCCTGTGCTGAGAGGGGTCATGGTGCTGTGTGTCCCTGTCCTGAGAGGGGTCATGGTGCTGTGTGTCCCTGTGTTGTGAGGGGTCATGGTGCTGTGTGTCCCTGTGCTGAGAGGGGTCATGGTGCTGTGTGTCCCTGTCCTGAGAGGGGTCATGGTGCTGTGTGTCCCTGTGTTGTGAGGGGACATGGTGCTGTGTGTCCCTGTGCTGAGAGGGGTCATGGTGCTGTGTGTCCCTGTGCTGAGAGGGGTCATGGTGCTGTGTGTCCCTGTGCTGAGAGGGGTCATGGTGCTGTGTGTCCCTCCCTGTGCTGAGAGGGGTCATGGTGCTGTGTGTCCCTGTGCTGAGAGGGGTCATGGTGCTGTGTGTCCCTGTCCTGAGAGGGGTCATTGTGCTGTGTGTCCCTCCCTGTGCTGAGAAGAGTCATGGTGCTGTGTGTCCCTGTGCTGAGAGGGGTCATGGTGCTGTGTGTCCCTCCCTGTGCTGAGAGGGGACATGGTGCTGTGTGTCCCTGTGCTGAGAGGGGTCATGGTGCTGTGTGTCCCTCCCTGTGCTGAGAGGGGTCATGGTGCTGTGTGTCCCTGTGCTGAGAGGGGTCATGGTGCTGTGTGTCCCTGTGCTGAGAGGGGTCATGGTGCTGTGTGTCCCTGTGCTGAGAGGGGTCATGGTGCTGTGTGTCCCTGTGTTGTGAGGGGACATGGTGCTGTGTGTCCCTGTGCTGAGAGGGGTCATGGTGCTGTGTGTCCCTGTGCTGAGAGGGGTCATGGTGCTGTGTGTCCCTGTGCTGAGAGGGGTCATGGTGCTGTGTGTCCCTCCCTGTGCTGAGAGGGGTCATGGTGCTGTGTGTCCCTGTGCTGAGAGGGGTCATGGTGCTGTGTGTCCCTGCGCTGAGAGGGGTCATGGTGCTGTGTGTCCCTGTGCTGAGAGGGGTCATGGTGCTGTGTGTCCCTGTGTTGTGAGGGGTCATGGTGCTGTGTGTCCCTGTGCTGAGAGGGGTCATGGTGCTGTGTGTCCCTGTGCTGAGAGGGGTCATGGTGCTGTGTGTCCCTGTGCTGAGAGGGGTCATGGTGCTGTGTGTCCCTCCCTGTGCTGAGAGGGGTCATGGTGCTGTGTGTCCCTGTGCTGAGAGGGGTCATGGTGCTGTGTGTCCCTCCCTGTGCTGAGAGGGGACATGGTGCTGTGTGTCCCTTTGCTGAGAGGGGTCATGGTGCTGTGTGTCCCTGTGCTGAGAGGGGTCATGGTGCTGTGTGTCCCTCCCTGTGCTGAGAGGGGTCATGGTGCTGTGTGTCCCTGTGCTGAGAGGGGTCATGGTGCTGTGTGTCCCTCCCTGTGCTGAGAGGGGTCATGGTGCTGTGTGTCCCTGTGCTGAGAGGGGACATGGTGCTGTGTGTCCCTGTGCTGAGAGGGGTCATGGTGCTGTGTGTCCCTGTGCTGAGAGGGGTCATGGTGCTGTGTGTCCCTGTGCTGAGAGGGGTCATGGTGCTGTGTGTCCCTCCCTGTGCTGAGAGGGGTCATGGTGCTGTGTGTCCCTGTGCTGAGAGGGGACATGGTGCTGTGTGTCCCTGTGTTGTGAGGGGACATGGTGCTGTGTGTCCCTCCCTGTGCTGAGAGGGGTCATGGTGCTGTGTGTCCCTGTGCTGAGAGGGGTCATGGTGCTGTGTGTCCCTGTGCTTAGAGGGGTCATGGTGCTGTGTGTCCCTGTCCTGAGAGGGGTCATGGTGCTGTGTGTCCCTCCCTGTGCTGAGAGGGGTCATGGTGCTGTGTGTCCCTGTGCTGAGAGGGGTCATGGTGCTGTGTGTCCCTGTCCTGAGAGGGGTCATGGTGCTGTGTGTCCCTGTGTTGTGAGGGGTCATGGTGCTGTGTGTCCCTGTGCTGAGAGGGGTCATGGTGCTGTGTGTCCCTGTCCTGAGAGGGGTCATGGTGCTGTGTGTCCCTGTGTTGTGAGGGGACATGGTGCTGTGTGTCCCTGTGCTGAGAGTGGTCATGGTGCTGTGTGTCCCTGTGCTGAGAGGGGTCATGGTGCTGTGTGTCCCTGTGCTGAGAGGGGTCATGGTGCTGTGTGTCCCTCCCTGTGCTGAGAAGGGTCATGGTGCTGTGTGTCCCTGTGCTGAGAGGGGTCATGGTGCTGTGTGTCCCTGTGCTGAGAGGGGTCATGGTGCTGTGTGTCCCTCCCTGTGCTGAGAGGGGTCATGGTGCTGTGTGTCCCTGTGCTGAGAGGGGTCATGGTGCTGTGTGTCCCTGCGCTGAGAGGATGGTGCGGTGTGTCCCTCCCTGTGCTGAGAGGGGTCATGGTGCTGTGTGTCCCTGTGCTGAGAGGGGTCATGGTGCGGTGTGTCCCTCCCTGTGCTGAGAGGGGTCATGGTGCTGTGTGTCCCTGTGCTGAGAGGGGTCATGGTGCTCGGACATCCCAAGGCTGCTGTTCACCCTTCCCTCGCCCAGAATTCAAGGACTTTACTCTCTGCTCTCATTCCGGGCCCAGTGGTGCGTTATGCCTTTGGCTGTGTTCTCTGCACAGTCACTCCTGGCTGTGTTCTCTCCACAGTCACTCCTGGCTGTGTTCTCTCCACAGTCACTCCTGGCTGTGTTCTCTCCACAGTCACTCCTGGCTGTGTTCTCTCCACAGTCACTCCTGGCTGTGTTCTATCAACAGTCACTCCTGGCTGTGTTCTCTCCACAGTCACTCCTGGCTGTGTTCTATCAACAGTCACCCCTGGCTGTGTTCTCTCCACAGTCACTCCTGGCTGTGTTCTGTCCACAGTCACTCCTGGCTGTGTCCTCCTCTCTACAGTCACTCCTGGCTGTGTTCTCTCCACAGTCACTCCTGGCTGTGTTCTCTCCACAGTCACTCCTGGCTGTGTTCTCTCTACAGTCACTCCTGGCTGTGTTCTCTCCACAGTCACTCCTGGCTGTGTTCTCTCCACAGTCACTCCTGGCTGTGTTCTCCTGTCCACAGTCACTCCTGGCTGTGTTCTCCTCTCCACAGTCACTCCTGGCTGTGTTCTCCTCTCCACAGTCACTCCTGGCTGTGTTCTCCTCTCCACAGTCACTCCTGGCTGTGTTCTCCTCTCCACAGTCACTCCTGGCTGTGTTCTCTCCACAGTCACTCCTGGCTGTGTTCTCTCCACAGTCACTCCTGGCTGTGTTCTTTCCTTAGTGACTCCTGGCTGTGTTCTCCTCTCCACAGTCACTCCTGGCTGTGTTCTCTCCACAGTCACTCCTGGCTGTGTTCTTTCCTTAGTGACTCCTGGCTGTGTTCTCCTCTCCACAGTCACTCCTGGCTGTGTTCTCTCCACAGTCACTCCTAGCTGTGTTCTCTCCACAGTCACTCCTGGCTGTGTTCTCTCCACAGTCACTCCTGGCTGTGTTCTCTCCACAGTCACTCCTGGCTGTGTTCTCCTGTCCACAGTCACTCCTGGCTGTGTCCTCTCCACAGTCACTCCTGGCTGTGTTCTCTCAACAGTCACTCCTGGCTGTGTTCTCTCCACAGTCACTCCTGGCTGTGTTCTCTCCACAGTGACTCCTGGCTGTGTCCTCCTCTCCACAGTCACTCCTGGCTGTGTTCTCTCCACAGTCACTCCTGGCTGTGTTCTCTCCACAGTCACTCCTGGCTGTGTTCTCCTGTCCACAGTCACTCCTGGCTGTGTTCTCTCCACAGTCACTCCTGGCTGTGTTCTCTCCACAGTCACTCCTGGCTGTGTTCTCCTCTCTACAGTCATTCCTGGCTGTGTTCTCCTCTCCACAGTCACTCCTGGCTGTGTCCTCCTCTCCACAGTCACTCCTGGCTGTGTTCTCTCAACAGTCACTCCTGGCTGTGTTCTTTCCACAGTGACTCCTGGCTGTGTTCTCCTGTCCACAGTCACTCCTGGCTGTGTTCTCTCCACAGTCACTCCTGGCTGTGTTCTCTCCACAGTCACTCCTGGCTGTGTTCTCCTCTCCACAGTCACTCCTGGCTGTGTTCTATCAACAGTCACTCCTGGCTGTGTTCTCTCCACAGTCACTCCTGGCTGTGTTCTCCTGTCCACAGTCACTCCTGGCTGTGTTCTCTCCACAGTCACTCCTGGCTGTGTTCTCTCCACAGTCACTCCTGGCTGTGTTCTTTCCACAGTCACTCCTGGCTGTGTTCTCTCCACAGTCACTCCTGGCTGTGTTCTCTCCACAGTCACTCCTGGCTGTGTTCTCTCCACAGTCACTCCTGGCTGTGTTCTCTCCACAGTCACTCCTGGCTGTGTTCTCTCCACAGTCACTCCTGGCTGTGTTCTCCTGTCCACAGTCACTCCTGGCTGTGTTCTCTCCACAGTCACTCCTGGCTGTGTTCTCTCCACAGTCACTCCTGGCTGTGTTCTCTCCACAGTCACTCCTGGCTGTGTTCTCCTGTCCACAGTCACTCCTGGCTGTGTTCTATCAACAGTCACTCCTGGCTGTGTTCTCCTGTCCACAGTCACTCCTGGCTGTGTTCTCTCCACAGTCACCCCTGGCTGTGTTCTCCTCTCTACAGTCATTCCTGGCTGTGTTCTCCTCTCTACAGTCATTCCTGGCTGTGTCCTCCTCTCCACAGTCACTCCTGGCTGTGTTCTCTCAACAGTCACTCCTGGCTGTGTTCTTTCCACAGTCACTCCTGGCTGTGTTCTCCTGTCCACAGTCACTCCTGGCTGTGTTCTCTCCACAGTCACACCTGGCTGTGTTCTCCTGTCCACAGTCACTCCTGGCTGTGTTCTCTCCACAGTCACTCCTGGCTGTGTTCTCTCCACAGTCACTCCTGGCTGTGTTCTCTCTACAGTCATTCCTGGCTGTGTTCTCCTCTCTACAGTCATTCCTGGCTGTGTCCTCCTCTCCACAGTCACTCCTGGCTGTGTTCTCTCCACAGTCACTCCTGGCTGTGTTCTCTCCACAGTCACTCCTGGCTGTGTTCTCCTGTCCACAGTCACTCCTGGCTGTGTTCTCTCCACAGTCACTCCTGTCTTTGCTGTCTGTGATGTTGAAAGTTTGAAGACTGTTTTCATAGTAATTTTAGCAAGGACTATCATCTGCAGAACTGTGGAAATAATGCACGTATGTAATTCCAGACTCTGCCTCCAGAACTCCTCCCTTGTGCATAGATAGAACTCACTGTGACTCACACCCATGTTTTCCTTGAGACTAAGGGCAGCCATTATTTGTTGTTGCTCTCTCTCGCTCTCTCTCTCTCTCTCTCTCTCAGATCTCCTTCTCTCGCTGTCACAATCAGTCTCTCTGTCTCTTTTCCTGTCCTCTCTCGTATCGACATCTCTTGCTATTACTCTGACAGACTGTCTGTCTGTCTGTCTGTATATACATATATGTAGATAGATAGATAGATAGATAGATAGATAGATATAAACTGTTTTAAAAACAAAAAAACAAAAACACATCAGCATGAAAAGAACCTTTGCCTTGCAGGTGGTGGAAGGTCAAGGCCAGGTGGTGTACCAGCACGAGCCCGGGTGCCGCGTGACGTCAGAGCGCGAGGTGCGGGTGGCGGTGAGCGGCAGGGAGGGGGGCACAGTGTACCGCTGTGCTCTGCCGGGAAGGGTTAGGGAGAAGGGGCTGTATGACCAGGTCACCCTGCGTCTGCCGCCTGGTGAGTGTGTGTGTGTGTGCGGGAGGTTGGGGGGAGAGCGAGAGTGAGGAGGGAGAGTGGTGGTGAGGAGGGAGAGTAATGGTAAGGAGGGAGAGTGAGGGAAAGTGATGAGGAGGAGGGAGGGAGAGTGAGGGAGAAGGGGTCGTTTGACCAGGTCACCCTGCTTCTGTCGCCTGGTGAGTGTGTGTTGGGGGGTTGGGAGGGGAGTGACAGAGGGAGAGGGGAAGGGAGAGAGGGAGAGTAAGGGGAAGGGAGAGAGGGAGAGTAAGGGGAAGGGAGAGGGTGGCTGTTTGACCAGATCACCCTCCGTCTTCCACCTGATGAATGTCACTGTAGCCAGTGAGAGAGAGAGGGGGGTGGGAGGATGGAGAGATAAAGGTAGACATGGAGAGAGAGAGAGGGAGAGAGAGAGAGAGAGAGAAAGAAAGGGGGTTGGGGGGGGGGGGGTCAGGTCACTTTTCGTCTGCCACCTGATGAATGTCATTGTAGCCAGTGAGAGAGAGAGGGGGGTGGGAGGATGGAGAGATAAAGGTAGAGATGGAGAGAGAGAGAGAGGGAGAGAGAAAGAAGGTCACTTTTCGTTTGCCGCTTGGTGAGTGTCACTGTGACCAGGGAGAGAGAGAAGGGGGGAGAGAGAGAGTACAGTACAGTTCAGTTCAGTTCAGTTCCTCAAGGAGACGTCACTGTGTAACATATTTGGTGCGAAACTTTAAGTACGCTAAAGTACGCAACTACCACGGAACGAGGAACAATAGCTCTGCTGGTCAACAGACGCTCATGGCTCAGGTCAGTGACGTTACATGGTGTCAGAAATTACTTTAACGTACCCGCTTCACAAGAAACCTAATCAACTGCAAACTACATCGATATGAACTTCGAACATCCAAGTATAGATTGGGATGCCACGGATCTCTTCCAATTCACCCGCTTCAAAGACCACGTCGGTTTCGTATTCAATGGACCACTGGCAAATCTATCAGACAAACAGAAAGCCGGATGGATCGGCATTTGGATCGGTATTCAAGGGAGACAAATTTACTGCACTCTACAGTGGGTTGGGGGTGAAAAAGGAAAGCCTGACAAAGTTTTAGAGAAATATGAAACGTACGTTCGACCTAGAAAGAACAAACTAGTTGCGCGACACAAACTGAAACAGAGAAAGCAGGATCAAGTCGAGTCCTTTGAAAACTTCATCAGGTGTAGTAAGGGTGGGTGGGGGGTTTGGCACAGGAGGTAGAACTAGTAAGGGTGGGTGGGGGGTTTGGCACAGGAGGTAGAACTAGGAAGGGTGGGTGGGGGGTTTGGCACAGGAGGTAGAACTAGGAAGGGTGGGTGGGGGGTTTGGCACAGGAGGTAGAACTAGGAAGGGTGGGTGGGGGGTTTGGCACAGGAGGAAGGAACTGGGAAGGAGTTCTTTTAATGAGCGAATTGTAATGAACATGCATTCTTCTTCACACCGAGCCCTTTGGGCAAAAAGAAAAATTCAAAACAAGTATCAATAGAAACAACAAGAATGTCTATCTATCTGTCTATCTATCTATCCATTATAATATGTGATATATATAATTATATATGTATATGTTTTTGGGTGGGTTTTTTTCGTTTTTGTTGTTGTTGTTGTTGTTGTTTAAACTTTCAACCAAACGTGTGCATCAAATGAAGACAATATTGTCCTCCACAAACAACCACCAAATTATATGGAAGGGAACAAGAGACAGACACATACAGACAGAGATAGAGACGTACAGACAGGCAGAGACACAAAGAGATAGAGATAGAGACAGAGAGATAGACAGACAGAAATAGAGACATACAGACAGAGACACATGGATACAGAGATAGAGACAGAGACATACAGACAGAGATACAGAGACACAGAGACATACAGACAGAGACACATAGAGATAGAGACATATAGACAGAGAAACAGAGACATACAGAGATACAGAGACACAGATAGAAACAGACAGACAGAGACACAGAGAGATACAGAGACATACAGACAAACAGAGGCACAGAGAGATACAGACAGGGACACAGAGAGATACAGACAGAGACACGGATAAAGAGGGCAGAGAAAGGCAGAATCTAAGAGAGATACAGACAGGGACACAGAGAGATAACAATCTAAGAGAGATACAGACAGGGACACAGAGAGATACAGACAGAGACACGGATAAAGAGGGCAGAGAAAGGCAGAATCTAAGAGAGATACAGACAGGGACACAGAGAGATACAGACAGAGACACGGATAAAGAGGGCAGAGAAGGCAGAATCTAAGAGAGATACAGACACAGATATACAGAGACAAAAAACCGGAGAAAGACAGAGACACAGATACAGACATGGACACAGATAGAGTAAAGGAGACAGAAAGCAGACACGAGAGAGAGAGAGAGAGAGAGAGACAGAGACAGAGACAGAGAGAATAACACAGAATGAGGAACATAGTGTGTGTGTATGTGTGTGTGTGTGTGTGTGTGTGTGTGTGTGTGAAATACACCATTTCAAGCAGTTGACGAACTCAGACCTCAGCTCCATGAGAAACGCACACACCACTGGTGGAGCAGCTCCATTCAAGAATATGCGCTATAGCAAGAAGCCTTAATAAATAAATAAATAAATAAATGGAGAAACGCACACACCTCTGGTGGAGCCAGCAATGACCCTGAAATTGCACACGTACTGACCGTGTTTTGTCTGTCAACACTCACACTGCCCACAACCTGCACAGCTGTATTACGCAACATGGGAAGGGAGAATCAAGGAAACGGCCATTGTACTCACACACACCCACACACACACACACACACGTCACACACGTGTGTGTGTGTGTGTGTGTGTGTGTGTGTGTGTGTTGGCGACAGACTTTGTGTGTGCACTGTCCACAATGATTCACAACTGCCCACGCATTTCCTGTTATTCTCCACAAACACCCCGCGTCACACACACATACCTTTTTCAGTAACTTTCACATTCACCCCCCACCTCTTTTCCCCCCACCAACATAAAGACACACACACACACGCACACACACACTCACACACACAGCCTGACTGACGGGTGGTCAATGTGTGTGGACAGCTGTGTCCAGCCCTTCTGCCGACACCAGACTGCAAGACTCCGCCTCCTGCTCCCTCCCCCGCTGCCGTTTGTCGGGTACGTCACAGAGAGAGAGAGGGGGGTGGGGGAGACACAGAGAGTGGGGGGAGGGGGAGAGACACAGAAAGAGGGGGGGGGAGACACAGAGAGAGGAGAGGGGGGGAGACACAGAGAGAGGAGAGGGGGGGAGACACAGAGAGAGAGGGGGGGGAGACACACAGAGAGAGGGGGGGGAGACATAGAGAGAGGAGAGGGGGGGAGACACAGAGAGAGGAGAGGGGACAAATAGAGAGACAGACAGACAGATGGAGTGGG
>NC_134909.1:24890004-24905004 GCF_041734735.1 Babylonia areolata | reverse complement strand
TATTCTCCACTATGTAACACTGATGATTCTTACATTATTTCTTTTTACCTTGTAGTTGGTGAACCCAATATGTAACACTGATGTTCCTTACATTATTTCTTTTTACCTTGTAGTTGGTGAACCCTGGATCAATACGAATGACAATTCCGTGTTGATCTTCAATAGTCATTGGACTCTTACTATTGACGCCTCCTCCTTCTTCTTCTTCTTCTTCTTCTTCTTCTTCTTCTTCTTCTTCTTCTTCTTCTTCTTCTTCTTCTTCTTCTTCTTCATCATTCTTCTTCTTCTTTATAATCATTCTTCTTCTTCTTTATAATCATTCTTCTTCTTCTTCTTCTTCTTCTTCTTCTTCTTCTTCTTCATGATCATCATCATAATCATTCTTCTTCATCATCATCTTCTTCCTCTTCTTCTTTTTCATCATCATCATCATCATCATCACCATCATCATTCTTCTTCTTCGTTATCATAATCATTCTTCTACGTCATAATCACCATTACCCTCTTCTTCTTTTTTTTTTTTTTTTTTTTTTTTTTTAAATCGCAGTAATAAGTTCGTTCATTTGTCCATGTTTTTAGTCCGATCAGCTTTGAATGAAATATTGCCGTTTTGCCTTTCAGCTGACACACACAGACATACAGATAGCCATGAGTTGTAAGAAGCTGACACACAGACATACAGATAGCCATGAGTCGTAAGAAGCTGACACACAGACATACAGATAGCCATGAGTTGTGACAAGCTGACACACAGACATACAGATATCCATGAGCTGTGACAAGCTGACACACAGACATACAGATAGCCATGAGATGTGACAAGCTGACACACAGACATAGATATCCATGAGCTGTGACAAGCTGACACACAGACATACAGATAGCCATGAGATGTGACAAGCTGACACACAGACATACAGATAGCCATGCGTTGTGACAAACTGACACACACAGACATACAGATAGCCATGAGTTGTAAGAAGCTCACACACAGACATACTTCTAGCCATGAGATGTAACAAGCTGACACACACAGACATACAGATAGTCATGAGATGTAACAAGCTGACACACAGACATACAGATAGTCATGAGATGTAACAAGCTGACACACAGACATACAGATAGTCATGAGATGTAACACACACACAGACATACAGATAGCCATGAGTTGTGACAAACTGACACACAGACATACAGATAGCCATGAGTTGTAACAAGCTGACACACACAGACATACAGATAGCCATGAGATGTGACAAACTGACACACAGACATACAGATAGCCATGAGTTGTAAGAAGCTGACACACACAGATGGCAATGAGTTGTGACAAGCTGACACACACAGACATACAGATAGCCATGTGTTGTGACAGACATGCGTCATATCAAGGAGGAAGAAGACGGGAAAGAAAAAAATGAAGAAGAACAAGAACAACAACTGGAGCAACAAGAATTAAAAGACACCACCACCACCACCACCAACAACAACAACAGCAACAGCAACATCATTACGAGCTACGAACCTGGGTTAACACGATGCACATAAATCACCAACCCTTGATTCCACTGACCCCGGACCCAGACACGATCCCCCACGTAAAACCATACACGATCCTGTAAACCCTAAGCGACAAAGTGACCGTCTGTCACGCTGAGACATAGGTCAAGCCAGGCACAAGACGCGGACAGGTCATCATTAACCCTTTAAACCCTGGCCAGTTTACAGCCACACATGCTTCCGCGTCATACTGGTGCGGAAAAAAACACTGCAGAATATACAGTTTTTTCTCCCAAATTATGTGTGGACACATCCAGAAAAAACAATGTAGGAGTTTGTTCCCTTTCCTCGCCGTTCCTGTTTTTGTAGGAACCTGGAACTTTTTTATGAGACATTTGTTTGTATATGACATGTTTGTATATGTAGGATCTTGGACATTGTTTTTATGAGACATTTGTTTGTGTATGTAGGATCTTGGACTTTGTTTTTATGAGACATTTGTTTGTATATGTAGGATCTTGGACTTTGTTTTTATGAGACATTTGTTTGTATATGTAGGATCTGTTTTTATGAGACATTTGTTTGTATATGTAGGATCTTGGAATTTGTTTTTATGAGACATTTGTTTGTATATGTAGGATCTGTTTTTATGAGACATTTGTTTGTATATGTAGGATCTTGGACATTGTTTTAATGAGACATTTGTTTTTATATGACATTTGTTTGTATATGTAGGATTTTGGACATTGTTTTCATGAGACATTTGTTTTTATATATAGGAACTTGGACATTGTTTTCATGAGACATTTGTTTTTATATGTAGGAACTTGGACATTGTTTTCATGAGACATTTGTTTTTATATATAGGAACTTGGACATTGTTTTCATGAGACATTTGTATATGTAGGAACTTGGACATTGTTTTCACGAGACATTTGTATATGTAGGATCTTGGACATTGTTTTAATGAGACATTTGTTGGACATTGTTTTAATGAGACATTTGTTGGACATTGTTTTAATGAGACATTTGTTGGACATTGTTTTAATGAGACATTTGTTGGACATTGTTTTAATGAGACATTTGTTGGACATTGTTTTAATGAGACATTTGTTGGACATTGTTTTAATGAGACATTTGTTGGACATTGATTTAATGAGACATTTGTTGGACATTGTTTTAATGAGACATTTGTTGGACATTGTTTTAATGAGACATTTGTTGGACATTGTTTTAATGAGACATTTGTTGGACATTGATTTAATGAGACATTTGTTGGACATTGTTTTAATGAGACATTTGTTGGACATTGTTTTAATGAGACATTTGTTGGACATTGATTTAATGAGACATTTGTTGGACATTGATTTAATGAGACATTTGTTGGACATTGTTTTAATGAGACATTTGTTGGACATTGTTTTAATGAGACATTTGTTGGACATTGTTTTAATGAGACATTTGTTGGACATTGTTTTAATGAGACATTTGTTGGACATTGTTTTAATGAGACATTTGTTGGACATTGTTTTAATGAGACATTTGTTGGACATTGTTTTAATGAGACATTTGTTTTTACCCCACAGCCATGCTCAGACGCAGGACAAAATGAGGTGTGTGTTTGGGGATTTTTTGGTTGTTGTTTTTCCTTCTTAAAATCACACTATGTTGCTTTATTTCTTAAGCTGATAACCAGCACGTTTAATGTGTTAGAATCACGGTTATTGGTCTTGCCGGTACTGATGATAGCGTGGTGACTGTTGGTGGTACTGATGATAGCGTGGTGACTGTTGGTGGTACTGATGATAGCGTGGTGACTGTTGCCGGTACTGATAGCGTGGTGACTGTTGGTGGTACTGATGATAGCGTGGTGACTGTTGCCGGTACTGATGATAGCGTGGTGACTGTTGGTGGTACTGATGATAGCGTGGTGACTGTTGCTGGTACTGATAGCGTGGTGACTGTTGGTGGTAATGATGATAGCGTGATGACTGTTGCTGGTACTGATGATAGCGTGGTGACTGTTGGTGGTACTGATGATAGCGTGGTGACTGTTGCTGGTACTGATAGCGTGGTGACTGTTGCTGGTACTGATGATAGCGTGGTGACTGTTGGTGGTACTGATGATAGCGTGGTGACTGTTGCTGGTACTGATGATAGCGTGGTGACTGTTGGTGTACTGATGATAGCGTGGTGACTGTTGGTGGTACTGATAGCGTGGTGACTGTTGGTGGTACTGACGATAGCGTGGTGACTGTTGGTGGTACTGATGATAGCGTGGTGACTGTTGGTGGTACTGATAGCGTGGTGACTGTTGGTGGTACTGATGATAGCGTGGTGACTGTTGGTGGTACTGACGATAGCGTGGTGACTGTTGGTGGTACTGATGATAGCGTGGTGACTGTTGGTGGTACTGATAGCGTGGTGACTGTTGGTGGTACTGATGATAGCGTGGTGACTGTTGGTGGTACTGATGATAGCGTGGTGACTGTTGGTGGTACTGATAGCGTGGTGACTGTTGCTGGTACTGATGATAGCGTGGTGACTGTTGGTGGTACTGATGATAGCGTGGTGACTGTTGGTGTACTGATGATAGCGTGGTGACTGTTGCTGGTACTGATAGCGTGGTGACTGTTGGTGGTACTGATGATAGCGTGGTGACTGTTGGTGGTACTGATGATAGCGTGGTGACTGTTGGTGGTACTGATAGCGTGGTGACTGTTGCCGGTACTGATGATAGCGTGGTGACTGTTGGTGGTACTGATGATAGCGTGGTGACTGTTGCCGGTACTGATGATAGCGTGGTGACTGTTGGTGGTACTGATGATAGCGTGGTGACTGTTGCTGGTACTGACGATAGCGTGGTGACTGTTGCTGGTACTGATAGCGTGGTGACTGTTGGTGGTAATGATGATAGCGTGATGACTGTTGCTGGTACTGATGATAGCGTGGTGACTGTTGGTGGTACTGATGATAGCGTGGTGACTGTTGCTGGTACTGATAGCGTGGTGACTGTTGGTGGTACTGATGATAGCGTGGTGACTGTTGCCGGTACTGATGATAGCGTGGTGACTGTTGGTGGTACTGACGATAGCGTGGTGACTGTTGCTGGTACTGATAGCGTGGTGACTGTTGCTGGTACTGACGATAGCGTGGTGACTGTTGGTGGTACTGATAGCGTGGTGACTGTTGGTGGTACTGATGATAGCGTGGTGACTGTTGGTGGTACTGATGATAGCGTGGTGACTGTTGGTGGTACTGACGATAGCGTGGTGACTGTTGGTGGTACTGATAGCGTGGTGACTGTTGGTGGTACTGATGATAGCGTGGTGACTGTTGGTGGTACTGATGACTGTTGGTGGTACTGATGATAGCGTGGTGACTGTTGGTGGTACTGATAGCGTGGTGACTGTTGGTGGTACTGATGACTGTTGGTGGTACTGATGATAGCGTGGTGACTGTTGGTGGTACTGATGATAGCGTGGTGACTGTTGGTGGTACTGATGACTGTTGGTGGTACTGATGATAGCGTGGTGACTGTTGGTGGTACTGATGATAGCGTGGTGACTGTTGGTGGTACTGATAGCGTGGTGACTGTTGGTGGTACTGATGATAGCGTGGTGACTGTTGGTGGTACTGATGATAGCGTGGTGACTGTTGCCGGTACTGATAGCGTGGTGACTGTTGGTGGTACTGATAGCGTGGTGACTGTTGGTGGTACTGATAGCGTGGTGACTGTTGGTGGTACTGATGATAGCGTGGTGACTGTTGGTGGTACTGATGATAGCGTGGTGACTGTTGCCGGTACTGATAGCGTGGTGACTGTTGGTGGTACTGATGATAGCGTGGTGACTGTTGGTGGTACTGATAGCGTGGTGACTGTTGGTGGTACTGATGATAGCGTGGTGACTGTTGGTGGTACTGATGATAGCGTGGTGACTGTTGGTGGTACTGATGATAGCGTGGTGACTGTTGCCGGTACTGATGATAGCGTGGTGACTGTTGGTGGTACTGATGATAGCGTGGTGACTGTTGCCGGTACTGATGATAGCGTGGTGACTGTTGGTGGTACTGATAGCGTGGTGACTGTTGCCGGTACTGATGATAGCGTGGTGACTGTTGGTGGTATAGAGGGGTCGGGGGGGTCCTCAGTTGGAGAGGAGGCATGGGGGGTTGAAGATGGTGGTGCTTATCTGGACCGCATAGGTGCTGGTTCTTTGGAGGGACGTTGTGTTTTCTTGGTTGTGATGGCGGTGGTTGTGATGGCGGTGGTTGTGATGGCGGCGGTTGTGATGGCGGTGGTTGTGATGGCGGTGGTTGTGATGGTGGTGGTGAGAGTGGTTCAAGTTAGTGTTTGCTGTGGAAGTGGAGTGATGGTACTGGTGATGTTAATGTGCATGTGCATGTGTGTGTGTGTGTGTGTGTGTGTGTGTGTGTGTGTGTGTGTGTGTGTGATTTGCTTTTGTCTTAAAACCGTGAATTCCTTGATTATTGATTGATTCTCTCTCCTCTCTCTCTCTCTCTCTCTCTCTCTCTCTCTCTCTCTCTCTCTCTCTCTCTCTCTCTCTCTCTCCTCCCCTCTCTTCCATTATCAAGTGTGTGAACCTTCGTAGTGATCAAAGGTTGTTTTTTGTCCTATTTCTGTTTCTTTGGATATGTAATGGTCCAGTAGATGTTTACTTTATACTACAAATATTACCTGCAGTGTAGAAAGACTTGAGAAAATGTAAAACATTGTAATAAAGTACTTACAAACAGTCTGTTGTATTACTTCCATGCCGACTGATGTATGTGGGTTGGAGGGTCTGCACAGAGAGAGAGAGAGAGAGAGAGAGAGAGAGAGAGAGAGAGAGCACTGAACACTGAAATGTTTAATTCATTAGCTGTAAAGCTCTAGTGACATTGTTGGTACAAATCAGAGCAAAATTGGTGCAAAACAAATAAAATGGAACAGAAAGAAAAAACAACATAAATCAAACTGAGAGAGAGATTGTTCTTACTGTACACACTAGTACGTATGTACTGAGGGTCAGCGTGTGTGCGCGTGCCTATGCGTACGTATGTTCGCATGTAAGTGTTCTGGCACGCTCGCGCTTTGTTGTTGTTGTTGTTGTGTGTGTGTGTGTGTGTGTGTGTGTGTGTGTGTTACAAAAGCGGAACGGTGGATGTGCTGAAGAGGGAGGATGAAGAAGTGTGTGTGTGTGTGTGTTACAAAAGCGGAACGGTGGATGTGCTGAAGAGGGAGGATGAAGAAGTGTGTGTGTGTTACAAAAGGGGAACGGTGGATGTGCTGAAGAGGGAGGATGAAGAAGTGTGTGTGTGTTACAAAAGCGGAACGGTGGATGTGCTGAAGAGGGAGGATGAAGAAGTGTGTGTGTGTGTGTGTTACAAAAGGGGAACGGTGGATGTGCTGAAGAGGGAGGATGAAGAAGTGTGTGTGTGTGTGTGTGTGTGTGTGTTACAAAAGCGGAACGGTGGATGTGCTGAAGAGGGAGGATGAAGAAGTGTGTGTGTGTGTGTGTTACAAAAGGGGAACGGTGGATGTGCTGAAGAGGGAGGATGAAGAAGTGTGTGTGTGTTACAAAAGCGGAACGGTGGATGTGCTGAAGAGGGAGGATGAAGAAGTGTGTGTGTGTTACAAAAGCGGAACGGTGGATGTGCTGAAGAGGAGGGAAGATAAAGAAGTGTGGGCGTGACCGGGTGGTGTTGGTGGAGGGGGTGGGGTGACAGTTATAGCCCTGACCTGTCCGGCACCTAGCACGGACACAGGACTCCCCGTCACGAATCACACACACACACTGACAGACACACACACGTCGGCTTCCTCCACTAAGCTTGGGGTTGGGGCGGTGCTGTGGGGGCAGGCAGTCTGACGTGACCTCTGATGGATGGTCACTCTTAACCTCCCTCCCATCCACCCACCCTCATACCATACATACCTCATACCGTTGTTGTACCTCCACCTTCTCTCTCTCTCTCTCTCTCTCTCTCTCTCTCTCTCTCTCTCTCTCTTTGGCCACTGGAAGATGGCTTGAAGGTTGGGCATCTAAATGTAAACCATGTGATAAACAAATTGAGTGATGTATAATGTATACCATGTGATAAACAAATTGAGTGATGTATAATGTAAATCATGTGATAAACAAATGAATGATGTATAATGTAAACCATGTGATAAACAAATTGAGTGATGTATCCCATGTTCTATGTAATTCTGGAAAAAGCTTTCACATATTTGGTTTCACGGAATCTAAGTTACCTGAACACACATCTGACTCAGAACTTGCAATGCAAAATTACCACTTTATTCGCAAAGATCCAGTCAGTCCAAAAGAAACAGGTCTGCTTGTGTACATTCACCAGACATTCATTTTAAGACGTGAAGCACTAGAGAACCATCGTGTGGATAGAAGTTCGTCTGAAAAGATCAAAACCACTTGTGTTAGGCTTTATATATAGAAACCCCGCTGAACGTGCAGATTGGACAGGTAGATTTACAAATATGATGGATGATGTTTCGTTAGTATCTGATGAATTATCTCAATGGGTGACTTTAATATTGATTTAATGAAATCTAATAATGTTTGGACACAAATTTATGAATCATTTGATTTATTTCAGCTTAATAACAAACCTACAAGGGTTAGTTCTACTACTGCTACTCTGATTGAACATATTTATGCTTCCTCTGTTAACAATATAATAGAATTATGCTTACCTGCTTTTGGATGTAGTGATCATTTACCAATCTGCTTCACTTGGGCAAAACGTGACATTAAAGTACCCCAATTATAGAAGTTTTTTTTTTCTCTTTTTGATAAAGAACTATTTCTGTCTGATTTAATTAATTCCCATCTCTCTCTTGTATATCAATTTACTAACCACCGTACCATACCATACCGTACCATACCGTGCCATACCATACCATACCACACCACACCATACCGTGCCATACCATACCGTACCATACCATACCACACCACACCATACCGTACCATACCATACCTCACCATACCTCACCATACCATACCATACCTCACCATACCATACTACACCATACCATACCATACCATACCATACCATACCATACCACACCATACCATATCATACCACACCACACCACACCATACCATATCATACCGTACCATTCCTCACTATACCAGACCGTACCGTACCTCACTATACCATACCGTACCTCACTATACCATACCGTACCTCACTATACCAGACCGTACCATTCCTCACTATACCATACCGTACCTCACTATACCAGACCGTACCATACCTCACTATACCATACCATACCTCACTATACCAGACCGTACCATTCCTCACTATACCAGACCGTACCGTACCTCACTATACCATATCGTACCTCACTATACCAGACCGTACCTCACTATACCATATCGTACCTCACTATACCAGACCGTACCTCACTATACCATATCGTACCTCACTATACCAGACCGTACCATTCCTCACTATACCATACCGTACCTCACTATACCATACCGTACCTCACTATACC
The DNA here is from genome assembly GCF_041734735.1 of Babylonia areolata. Lineage (NCBI taxonomy): Eukaryota > Metazoa > Mollusca > Gastropoda > Neogastropoda > Buccinidae > Babylonia > Babylonia areolata. The sequence goes on along the minus strand of NC_134909.1, from coordinate 24,895,970 downwards.
ATACCGTACCATACCTCACTATACCATACCGTACCTCACTATACCATACCATACCTCACTATACCATACCGTACCTCACTATACCATACCATACCTCACTATACCATACCGTACCTCACTATACCATACCGTACCATACCTCACTATACCATACCGTACCTCACTATACCATACCGTACCTCACTATACCAGACCGTACCATACCTCACTATACCAGACCGTACCATACCTCACTATACCATACCGTACCTCACTATACCATACCGTACCATACCTCACTATACCATACCGTACCTCACTATACCATACCGTACCTCATTATACCAGACCGTACCATACCTCACTATACCAGACAGTACCATACCTCACTATACCAGACCGTACCTCACTATACCATACCGTACCTCATTATACCAGACCGTACCATACCTCACTATACCAGACCGTACCATACCTCACTATACCATACCGTACCATACCTCACTATACCATACCGTACCATACCTCACTATACCATACCGTACCTCACTATACCATACCGTACCATACCTCACTATACCATACCGTACCTCACTATACCATACCGTACCTCATTATACCATACCTCACTATACCAGACCGTACCATACCTCACTATACCAGACCGTACCATACCTCACTATACCATACCGTACCTCACTATACCATACCGTACCTCATTATACCATACCTCACTATACCAGACCGTACCATACCTCACTATACCAGACCGTACCATACCACGTTACGACAAAAGACGAGACGATACAGTACGACACAGCACTTCACAGCACAACGCAGCATGACAGCACACCACGGCACAGTACAGTACAGCACAGCACAGCACAGCACAGGACAACACAACAAAGTACAGCACAGGACAGCACAACACAGCAGAGCACAGCAGAGCACAGCACAGCACAGCACAGCATAGCACAGAGCACAGCATAGCATAGCACAGCACAGCACAGCACAGCACAGCATAGCACAGCACAGCACAGCACAGCAGCACAGCATAGCACAGCACAGCATAGCACAACACGGAATGACAGTACAGCACAGCACAGCACAGCATAGCATAGCACAGCACAGTACAACATAGCATAGCATAGCACAGCACAGTACAGCAAAGCACGACACAGCACAACACGTAGTGACAGCATAGCATAGCATAGCATAGCATATCATAGCATAGCATAGCATAGCACAGCACACTGAGGACAGCATAGCACAGTACAGCAAAGCACGACACAGCACAATACGTAATGACAGCACAGCACACCATAACACAGCACAGTACAGCACGACACAGCACAGCACAGCACAGTACAGTACAGCACAGCACAGCACAGCACAGCACACCATAACACAGCACAACACAGCACAGTACAGCACGACACAGCACAGCACAGCACAGTACAGCACGACACAGCACAGCACAGCACAGTACAGTACAGTACAGCACAGCACAGCACAGCACAGCACACCATAACACAGCACAACACAGCACAGTACAGCACGACACAGCACAGCACAGCACAACACAGTACAGCACAGCACGACACGGCACAGCACAGAATAACAGCACAGCACAGCACAACACGGCATGACAGCATATCACAGCACAGCACAACACAACACAGTACAGCACAGCACAACACAGTACAGCACAGCACAGCACAACACGGCATGACAGCATATCATAGCACAGTACAGATTGACACGACACAGCACAGTACAGCACAGTTTGACACGACACAGCACAGTACAGCACAGTTTGACACGACACAGCACAGCACAGTACAGTTTGACACGACACAGCACAGTACAGCACAGTTTGACACGACACAGCACAGCACAGTACAGTTTGACACGACACAGCACAGTACAGCACAGTTTGACATGACACAGCACAGCACAGTACAGCACAGTTTGACACGACACAAAAAACGAGACACAGCACAACAAAGGACAGCATAACACAGTACAAAATAACTACACACACACACACACACACACACACACACACACACACACACACACAAACAGAGAGAGAGAGGGAGAGAGAGAGAGAACAGAACATGACTACTTTTCATCGAAGACCGATCCAGATTGTCTGTGAAGATGGTGATTGGTGTGGGAGATAGTCTGTGAAGATGGTGATTGGTGTGGGAGATAGTCTGTGAAGACGGTGATTGGTGTGGGAGATAGTCTGTGAAGACGGTGATTGGTGTGGGAGATAGTCTGTGAAGATGGTGATTGGTGTGGGTGATAGTCTGTGGAGACAATGATTGGTGTGGGAGATAGTCTGTGAAGACGGTGATTGGTGTGGAAGATAGTCTGTAAAGACGGTGATTGGTGTGGGAGATAGTCTGTGAAGACGGTGATTGGTGAGGAAGGTAGTCTGTGAAGACGGTGATTGGTGTGGGAGATAGTCTGTGAAGACGGTGATTGGTGTGGGAGATAGTCTGTGAAGACGGTGACTGGTGTGTGAAATAGTCTGTTAAGACGGTGATTGGTGTGGGAGGTAATCTGTGAAGACAGTGATTTGTGTGGGAGGTAGTCTGTGAAGACGGTGATTGGTGAGGGCTGACCGGGAGACGGCCTTGAACAGCAGCCAGTGACGGCGGAGGAGGCGGCTTTAAATGGTGGAGTAACACAGACCAACGCGTCAGAAAGTAGTTTGGCGTCATCGGAGCTGGTCACTTTTCGCCCTTCCCGGACTGACAGCCAAGAGAATCCCCGTGCCATGTGGCCTTGACGTTGACCGTTCTGATTCCGCAGGTTAAAGGAATTCCGACACGGTGGACTATAATTGTAGTTCAGGGTGGTAACCTTTATCCAAACGCTGCTTTCTCTGTCGTAGATAGTCCGAGGCTGCCAGTAGAGACAATCTGTCTTGAACTGTTCTAAAAAAAAATTAATAATAATAATAAATAAAATAAATTTAAAAGCTGTGTTTATTCAGTTAAGGTGACCATACAACTTTCAACAGAAACGACTAATCCATGATGGCAGCTATGACGTCATTCCTGCTTGTGACCTTTGCCCTTTTTCTGACATCAGCAGGTAAGATAACCTTATAATGATGATATGACGTTATTCAAAATATAAGGTAGTTGTTAAATGTATTCAAAACGTAAAATGATTATGAACAAGGACAAACAAAGTGCACAGAGCTTCAAGAATATGTGCTGTAGCAAGATGCCTTCATAAATAAATATACAAACGAAAATTATCATTTGATAAATGAATGAATACATGGTTAAACATATGGAAAATGATGATGAAGGTGATGATGATGGTGATGCTAATGATAATAAAATGATAACAACAATGAAACTACTACTACTGTTATTAACGATGATAGTAGTAGTCATAATAATAATAATAATAATAATAATAATAATAATAACGATGATGATGATGATTGTTGTCGTTGTTGTTATTATCATCATCATCATCATCATTCTTCTTCTTCTTCTTCTTCTTCTTATTCTTATTATTATTATTATTAGTATTAGTAGTAGTAGTAGTATTAGTAGTATTAAGCTGATAAGAACAGATACTACACTTTGATCTTAGCCAAAAGGCCGAGAAGCGATAGATGATGGTTATTATTGTTATGATGATGATAATGATGATGATGATGATGAAGATGATAATGATGATGATGATAAATGCATGAGAACAAAGTACACCACACACAGGTCTTTGCAAAAGAAAGGACAGAAAAAGTCGTTCATATACAATTCATGTTAGAGGAGCAATGACAAATCATTGTTCATATACAGTTCATGTTAGTGACAACATCATTATTCATATATAGTTCATGTTAGTGACAGCATCATTGTTCATATACAGTTCATGTTAGTGACAACATCATTGTTCATCTACAGTTCATGTTAGAGGAGCAGTGACAACATCATTATTCATATACAATTCATGTTAGAGGAGCAGTGACAACATCATTATTCAAACACAGTTCATGTTAGAGGAGCAATGACAACATCATTATTCAAACACAGTTCATGTTAGAGGAGCAATGACAACATCATTATTCAAACACAGTTCATGTTAGAGGAGCAGTGACAACATCATTGTTCAAACACAGTATCAAGAAAGTCCCCAGTAAAAAAAATAAATGAATAAATAAATAAATAAAAAGAGTGAAAATTAACCCTTTCACGTTTCGTGATCAACATGGATTCATATCTTACTGTTAGTGTGCTGGTTGGAGTTATGACACCAACAGTCAGTCCAACGTTGACGATAATTCATCTCTCTCTCTGTCTCTCTCTCTCTCTCTCTCTCTCTCTCTCTCTCCCATCCTCAGTCTCCCACCCCACCCCCCTCTTTCTCTTCCACACGGTTCTCTCTCCCTCACAGTCCCAGGCTCCTGCGACAAAGACAGCGGAAGCACTGCCACCAGTTTGTGTTCTGTGGTGTGTGGTGACGTCATCACTGACAGTTTGTGTTCTGTGGTGTGTGGTGACGTCATCACTGACAGTTTGTGTTCTGTGGTGTGTGGTGACGTCATCACTGACAGTTTGTGTTCTGTGGTGTGTGGTGACGTCATCACTGACAGTTTGTGTTCTGTGGTGTGTGGTGACGTCATCACTGACAGTTTGTGTTCTGTGGTGTGTGGTGACGTCATCACTGACAGTTTGTGTTCTGTGGTGTGTGGTGACGTCATCACTGACAGTTTGTGTTCTGTGGTGCGTGGTGACGTCATCGCTGACAGTGTGTGTTTTGTGATGCGTGGTGACGTCATCACTGACAGTTTGTGTTCTGTGATGCGTGGTGACGTCATCACTGACAGGTTGTGTTCTGTGATGTGTGGTGACGTCATAACTGACAGTTTGTGTTCTGTGATGCGTGGTGACGTCATAACTGACAGTTTGTGTTCACTTTCTCAAGGAGGCGTCACCGCGTTCGGACAAATCCATATACGCTACACCAACTCTGCTAGGCAGATGCCTGACCAGCAGCATAACCCACCACGTTTAGTCAGGCTTCGAGTGCATGTTGTATATGTGTGTACATACTGTAGTGGATTCCTTCCACATCATGTTGCCACAGGACAACCCTCATGCTGTATATGTGTGTACATACTGTAGTGGATTCCTTCCACATCATGTTGCCACAGGACAACCCTCTTGCTGCCATGGGTTCTTTTTCAGTGCACCAAGTGCCTGCTGCAAACAGGACATAGGTTTTTTTCGTCTGATCGAATGACTAGACTTTGAGTTTGATTTCCCAGTCAGACTTGGGAGAGGGCGAGACTGGGATTCAAACCCAGACCTTGACAGACTGGCTATATCACAGACTGGCTACATCACAGACTATACCACAGACTGGCTATACCACAGACTGGCTATATCACAGACTATACCACAGACTGGCTATATCACAGACTATACCATAGACTGGCTATACCACAGACTGTACCACAGACTGGCTATATCACAGACTATACCACAGACTGGCTATACCACAGACTGTACCACAGACTGGCTGTACCTACAGACTGGCTATATCACAGACTGTACCACAGACTGGCTATACGACGCACTGGCTATACAGACTGGCTATATCACAGACTATACCACATACTGGCTGGCTGTATCACAGACTGGCTATAATTATCGGCAGCTGAACGTCTGAGCCATTCTGCCTCCTCCCTCCCATGACCACAGCTGGACAACAAGGAAGGAAAGAACACTCTGCTTTTCTCTGTGTGTCCATACCCTCACCCCACACCTCACCAAGGAAAGTATTGTACATGGACAAGACATGGCATGACAGTCTGTCGTGATCACGTGGCTCTCAGTGAACTCCAGTCATGACCTTCACCACCTGCCCATTGTCACTTCTGTCACCACTGACCTACCCTGACCTCTGCACGCCAAGGATGACCATCATGCACTTCAGTCTGTGTGTCTGTT
>NC_134909.1:24870004-24885004 GCF_041734735.1 Babylonia areolata | reverse complement strand
TCCCCACCCCATCCCCACCCCGCACCTACTTCCCGCTCCCCACCCCATCCCCACCCAATCCCCACCCAATCCCCACCCCGCACCTACTTCCCGCTCCCCACCCCATCCCCACCCAATCCATTCCCACACCTCCCACCCCATCCCCACCCCATCCCCACCCAATCCATTCCCACACCTCCCACCCCATCCCCACCCCATCCCCACCCAATCCATTCCCACACCTCCCACCCCATCCCCACCCCATCCCCACCCAATCCATTCCCACACCTCCCACCCCATCCCCACCCCATCCCCACCCAATCCATTCCCACACCTCCCACCCCATCCCCACCCCATCCCCACCCAATCCATTCCCACACCTCCCACCCCATCCCCACCCCATCCCATCCCCACCCCGCACTACTTCCTGCTCCCCACCCCATCCCATCCCCACCCCACACCTACTTCCCGCTCCCCACCCCATCCCCACCCAATCCATTCCCACACCTCCCACCCCCACCCGCCAGGTAAAGGAGAGGATCGGTCACAGTGTGATGACCAGTCGGTTGCTGCCCCCTCAGGTCAGGTCACGTCTGGAGAACTGTCTGTCTGCCAAGGTAGGGCTTCACTGACACCACTGTGACATCTGTATGGCGCTGGTGATTGATATGGATGGCGCTTGTCATTGATATGGATGGCGCTTATGATTGATATGGATGGCGCTTTTGATTGAAATTGATATATGTACGGCGCTTATGATTGATATGGACATCTGTATGGCGCTTATGATTGATATGGATATCTGTATGGCGCTTATGATTGACATGGACATCTGTATGGCGCTTATGATTGATATGGATATCTGTATGGCGCTTATAATTGATATGGACATCTGTATGGCGCTTATGATTGATATGGATATCTGTATGGCGCTTATAATTGATATGGACATCTATCTGGCGCTTATGATTGATATGGACATCTGTCTGGCGCTCATGATTGATGTGGACATCTGTATGGCGCTTATGATTGATATGGATACTTGTATAGTGCCTGTGATGAATGGGGACATTTGTATAGCCCTTATGATTAATATGGATATTTACATATAACATAACACCTATGATGAATATATATATATATATATGATGTCTGTGATGAATATGGATATTTGTATAGCACATACAATTGACATGGATAACGCTTATAATTCATATTGATACTTATATAGCGCCTATCATGAATAGGGATATTTTTACAGTTCCTATGATTAATATGGATATCTATATAGCGCTTATGATTGATATTGGTACTTGTATAACGCATGTAATTGATATTGATAATTGAAATCGATACCTGTATAGCGCCTGTGACTGATATTGATACTTGTATAGCACCTGTAATTGATATTGATACCTGCATAGCGCCTGTGACTGATATTGATACTTGTATAGTGACTGTAATTGAAATTGATACCTGCATAGCGCCTGTGACTGATATTGATACTTGTATAGCACCTGTAATTGATATTGATACCTGCATAGCGCCTGTGACTGATATTGATACCTGTATATAGCACCTGTAATTGATATTGATACCTGCATAGCGCCTGTGACTGATATTGATACCTGTATATAGCGCCTGTTATTGATATTGATACTTGTATAGCGCCTGTAATTAAAATCGATACCTGTATAGCGCCTGTAATTGATATCGATACTTGTATAGTGCACGTAATTGATATCGATACCTGAATAACGCCTGTAATTGAAATCGATACCTGTATAACGCCTGTGACTGATATCGATACTTGTATAATGCCTGTCATTGATATCGATACTTGTATAGCACCTATGATTGATAATGATAGTTTTATGACGTATGATTGATATTGATAGTTTTATAACTCCTATGATGTTGCGACGTTTTATCACGGTGTTTTAATCAATTGTGTTTTCATGTTTTGTATTCAGTGTGAACAGACTTCTTACTCACGGTGTTTTAATCAGTCGTGTTTTAATAATGATTCGTGTTCAATGTGAACAGACTTCTTACTCACGGTGTTTTAATCAGTTGTGTTTTAATAATGTTCCGTGTTCAGTGTGAACAGACTTCTTACTCACGGTGTTTTAATCAGTCGTGTTTTAATAATGTTCCGTGTTCAGTGTGAACAGACTTCTTACTCATTCAAAAAAAAAAAAAAAAAAAAAAAAAAAATAATAATAATAATAATAATAATCCGATTAAAACAACAACAGAAGACAGGGACTGATGTTACTGAAGGACTTGGAATGATGAATGTAGCACAGTGTTTCAATTACTCTATTCCCTTCTATCCCATCCCACCCACCCCTCACCCCCACCCCGCCCCCAGGTGTTGTTCGGCCCCCTGCACCGCCCTGCCCTCCCCCCCGTGTCTCTGGGCATCCTGCCGGCCCTGTCGGCCACAGCGGGGGCGGCCCCCAGCCTGGGGGAGTGCGGGGGGCTGCTGGCCACAGTGATGGACGGGGGGTCCCTCGACCCGGAGACCATGAGCTCCACGAGGCGGAGAATGCTGCCCTGGTCCTGCAACGAGAGCAGTATGGGTCCCAACAACATCCCCTATCGTGTGTGCTGTCCTGGGAAAGGTGTGTGTGTGTGTGTGTGTGTGGTGTGTGTGTGTGTGTGTGTGTGTGTGTGTGTGTGGTGTGTGTGTGTGTGTGTGTGTGTGTGTGTGTGGTGTGTGTGGTGTGTGTGTGTGTGTGTGTGTGTGTCCTCTTTCTCTTCCTGTTCCTCCTATTCATGTTTTTTTTTTCTTCTTTACTTCTCCTCCTCCCCCTCCTCCCCCTCCGCTTCTTGTTCTTTATTTTATAAAATGTTTAGATGGCAACCCATGCGTACAATAAATAATCACAGTAGATAACAACAACACAACAGAAACCTTTGAAAGGTAACTCAGAGTAAATCATACATACATCATCACAGTCATACATGTGTAACACAAAATCAGTTAAAGGACATGAATAAAATGGCATGAAATAGCATACTAAAAGTAGACATAAGACATAAAAAGATTATGACGATGCAGTTCAACAATACTTTAAGATGTCACATTCCACGTGCACACATCTGACATACATTTTTTATCACAGATCTGATTATCAATTATTGTTGGTTAATAGCTGAATTGAGGTTGGTATAAAGCTGCATTTGGTTCTGTTTTATTTCAAATTTTGGGACACAGAAGCGTTTGCCTGAAGGTAAGAGTTGGTGATAATCTGCTGCTGTCACTTGAAATGCATTTGGCTTTCTGTCGTACCGTGACATTGTACTTCTTGTTGTTCTTCTTCTTCGTCTTCTTCTCGCCCTCCGCCTTCTTCAGCCCTGTTCCTGTTCCTCTTCATTGCCGTGGTAGTGGTGGTTGCAGTGACACTGGTGGTGACGATGACGTCACGGTGATCTGTTTCAGTGATGGAGCCGACGTTGCAGGAGGCACACATCGTCCAACGGATGATCAACGCCTGAGCGGAAACACTTTCTATTGGCTGAACCAGTTTCACGTGATAATGTTGACTGCATTCATTGGTTACCGACTGGTGGAACTTAACTTTTCCAGATGAACTGTTGACATGCGGGCAGCAGGTTTTGAAACAAAATTCTGCTTTTGGCGTTTGAATTTCAAGGTGTCAAAGAAATAATCTATATATACAAAAAGAAAAAAGAAAAAAAAAAAAAAAAAAAAAGAGAAAAAAGTAATAATGGAAAATGTGAATGACCATAGAATCAATGTGGTTTCACATGTGATCAACAGCTGTGTCGGATGTGTGGTTTACAAGTTCTTTTCATCCTGTACATGTTTGGTCAGGTGTGCCGGTGAGAGTACTGATGCTGCTGGTTGCTGAGAGACCGGATGTACAAACAGGTACCACAGCTTTAGGACTGAAGAAAGTTATGTCCGAACAGGTACCACAGCTTTAGGACTGAAGAAAGTTCTGTCCAAACAGGTACCACAGCTTTAGGACTGAAGATAGTTCTGTCCAAACAGGTACCACAGCTTTAGGACTGAAGATAGTTCTGTCCAAACAGGTACCACAGTTTTAGGACTGAAGAAAGTTATGTCCAAACAGGTACCACAGCTTTAGGACTGAAGAAAGTTATGTCCAAACAGGTACCACAGCTTTAGGACTGAAGAAAGTTCTGTCCAAACAGGTACCACAGCTTTAGGACTGAAGAAAGTTATGTCCAAACAGGTACCACAGCTATAGGACTGAAGAAAGTTCTGTCCAAACAGGTACCACAGCTTTAGGACTGAAGAAAGTTATGTCCAAACAGGTACCACAGCTTTAGGACTGAAGAAAGTTATGTCCAAACAGGTACCACAGCTTTAGGACTGAAGAAAGTTATGTCCAAACAGGTACCACAGCTATAGGACTGAAGAAAGTTATGTCCAAACAGGTACCACAGCTTTAGGACTGAAGATAGTTCTGTCCAAACAGGTACCACAGCTATAGGACTGAAGAAAGTTATGTCCAAACAGGTACCACAGCTATAGGACTGAAGAAAGTTATGTCCAAACAGGTACCACAGCTTTAGGACTGAAGAAAGTTATGTCCAAACAGGTACCACAGCTTTAGGACTGAAGAAAGTTATGTCCAAACAGGTACCACAGCTTTAGGACTGAAGAAAGTTATGTCCAAACAGGTACCACAGCTTTAGGACTGAAGAAAGTTATGTCCAAACAGGTACCACAGCTTTAGGACTGAAGAAAGTTCTGTCCAAACAGGTACCACAGCTTTAGGACTGAAGAAAGTTATGTCCAAACAGGTACCACAGCTTTAGGACTGAAGAAAGTTCTGTCCAAACAGGTACCACAGCTTTAGGACTGAAGAAAGTTATGTCCAAACAGGTACCACAGCTATAGGACTGAAGAAAGTTATGTCCAAACAGGTACCACAGCTTTAGGACTGAAGAAAGTTCTGTCCAAACAGGTACCACAGCTATAGGACTGAAGAAAGTTATGTCCAAACAGGTACCACAGCTTTAGGACTGAAGAAAGTTATGTCCAAACAGGTACCACAGCTTTAGGACTGAAGAAAGTTATGTCCAAACAGGTACCACAGCTTTAGGACTGAAGATAGTTCTGTCCAAACAGGTACCACAGCTTTAGGACTGAAGATAGCTGACTGATATTTACAGCATCGTGCTTGTCATCCGTGTCGACTGAACAGTGCTTCCAGTTCCCACAACACATCGGTTTTCATCCCTCGTGTGCTTTGCCTTTATTGCATTCTATTTTATTTTATTCTATTCTGTTTCCTCGCTGTGTTGAGACAAGTGGAACCGGTATTTACCTGAAATATACGGGATGGAATGGCCTTGTGTAATTCAGTTTGGTGTGACTTGTTTGTGTGTATGTCTGTCTGTTTGTGTGTCTGTGTCCCTGTTTCTGTCACTCTCTGTGTCTGTCTGTCATCCTGTCTGTCTGTCTCTTTCTTTCTCTCTCTCTCTGTCATGCGTGCGCGCGCGCGCGTGCGTGAGTGTATATATGTGTATGTGTGCGTCTGCGCGCGCGCGCGGGCGTGTGTGTGTGTATGTGTGTGTGTGAGAGAGAGAGAGAGAGTTAGTGCCTGTGTGTTTGTGTGTGTGTGTGAGAGAGAGAGAGTTAGTGCCTGTGTGCTTGTGTGTGTGTGTGAGAGTTAGTGCCTGTGTGTTTGTGTATGCACATGTTCACCTCTTCTCCTCAATACTACTGACCCCCCCTCCCCCCACGTACCCCCCCCCCCTTTCCTCCCAGCCCCGATACTAAAAAATAATGCATTCACCAGCACCACCTCAGACCAGTGAACTATCTTCCCAGCCTGGCCTCAAACACTTTCTTCGTGATGCTTTTGGTTTTTATTCTCCCAGCAACTGAACCCTGCACACAGAGAGAGAGAGAGAGAGAGAGAGAGAGAGAGAGAGAGAGAGAGAGAGAGAGAGAGAGAGAGAGAGAGAACTCACAGCTCAGGGTTTTTTTTTTAATTCAAGGATCAAGATTTTAGGATTGGCCCATTCTTCCAATCTGTCCTTGCTAATCTACATCAGTTACAATAACACATATATATTTAATGGAAAGGGAGAAATAAGATGAAAAATCAAAACAGAAAAAAAGTCATGCAGAAGGAATATAATAAAGAATACACGCACACACACACACACACACACACACAGATTGACACACAGAGAGAGGGGGGGTGGACACACATAAACACGCGCGCGCGCGCACACGCACACACACACACACACACACACACACACAGATTGACAGATAGAGAGAGAGAGACCGGGGGGGGGGGGGGGGGGAGGGGGAGAGAAATATGTCATCAGTATTGAAAACCGGATGTATAAAGCCATATTACTGTTGTTATCAAATCCACGTAGACAGTTATAATTAATACTAAAATTACTGAGAGAGACACACAGAGAGACAGAGAGAAACAGAGACAGAGTGAGAGACAGAGACAGAGAGAGACAGGGACAGAGTGAGAGACAGAGAGAGAGACAGAGTGAGAGACAGAGACACAGAGAGATGCTCGCCCTGCTCGGGGCTGTGACAACAGTGTGACAGGAATAGACCCAGGGGCGATTATCCATGATGCCTCAGTCACGCACGTAGCATTGAGTGGTGACAGGCAGTTGCCCCCCTTTCCCTGTTCGGTCTGACAGGTGGTTCCCTCCCTTGCCTTCCCGTGCCCATCCTGTCTGCAGCAGGGCTCGCGATGACAGGGGAGGGGCTGGGGGGAGGGAGGGACAGGAGGTGGGTGGTGGTGGTGGAGGGATGGAGAGTATCAGTATCAGTAGCTCAATAATAATAATAATTTTAAATTAAATAAAATAAATGAAAATAAATAAATAAATAAAATAAGTAAAGAAATAAAGTATAAAAAAAATAAACAAAATAAATTAAAATAAATAAATGAATAAAATAAATTTAAAAAAATTAAAAAAAAATAAATAAAATTAAAATAATAATATAAAAAAACAATGAAAAAACAAACATACAAACAAACAAACAAAATAAATAAATAAATGAATAAAATAATTGAGTAACTAAATGATAAATAAATAAATGAAATAAGACAAAAATGAAAATAAGATGAAAATGAGTAAAAGAAAATTGAATAAAAGAAAACCAAAGTGGGACTGGGGAAACAGCAGCGACGTAATATATATTGTCCTATATATTAAAAAAAGAAAAAAAGAAACAGTTTTAATATTATATATTGTTTGTACTTTCTTCTAGTTATTCATTTCCCGATTTTACGTGGGAGGGGGTGTAGGGGAGTTCGTATGCGTGGGTGCGTGCATGCGTGCGTGCATGCGTGTGTATGTATGTATGTGTGTGTGTGTGTGTGTGTGTGTGTGTGTGTGGTTGTGTGCGTGTTCTTGCGTGCGTGTGTGCGTGCGTGCCAGCGTGCGTGTGTGTGTATATATATATATATATATATATATATATATAGAGAGAGAGAGAGAGAGAGAGAGAGAGAGAGAGATGTGTGTGTGTGTGTGTGCAGTGACATGATCACTCCAAGCTGGGTTCTCAAAACAGAAGGGGGTGTTATGGTACAGCTGAAATTACAACATGCCCCTGATGTTCAAAGACCTGAACAGCTGACATTATAACACACTCCTTTTATTTGACAACCTGCACAGCTAAAATATAACACGCCTCTGTTATTTGATGACCTGTAGAGCTGAAACTATAACACACTCCTTTTATTTGACAACCTGCACAGCTAAAATATAACATGCTTCTGTTATTTGATGACCTGTAGAGCTGAAATATAACACGCTTCTGTTATTTGACGACCTGTATAGCTGAAATATAACACGCTTCTGTTATTTGATGACCTGTATACTGAAACCATAACTAAATCCTGTTATCTGACATCCTGTACAGCTGACATTATAACACGCCTCTGTTATCAGACAACCTGTACAGCTGAAATTATAACACGCCTCTGTTATCAGACAACCTGTACAGCTGAAATTATAACACGCCTCTGTTATCAGACAACCTGTACAGCTGAAATTATAACACGCCTCTGTTATCTGACAACCTGTACAGCTGACATTATAACACGCCTCTGTTATCTGACAACCTGTACATCTGACATAACACGCCTCTGTTATCTGACAACCTGTACAGCTGACATTATAACACGCCTCTGTTATCTGACAACCTGTACATCTGACATAACACGCCTCTGTTATCTGACAACCTGTACAGCTGACATCATAACACGCCTCTGTTATCTGACAACCTGTACAGCTGAAATTATAACACGCCTCTGTTATCTGACAACCTGTACAGCTGACATAACACGCCTCTGTTATCAGACCACCTGTCAGCCTGTTCACTGCCCTGTTCGTCATGTTCTCAAAATTAATGCCAGCCAGGGTTTTTTTCTGTTCTTGTTTGTTCTTGTTTTCCTCCTGCCCCCCCTCCTCCCCCTCCCCCCCCCTCCCCCCTCCTCCACCTCCTTCTTTTTCATAAAATTGATTGACCTCTATACTAGACAGACAACTTATGTCGTCTTTTGAACAATTCTAAGTTAGGAATATGAAGATTGAACGGTTCATAACGTTTCTTTTTGGGGGCACTGTCAGTCCATCCTCAATCTGTCTTTCTTCCTTTGTGTCCGGAGGGAGGGAGGGGGGGGAGGGTAGACAGTTTGTCTGCTGATGTAGCTGATGACAGCTGAAGTGCTGCACCTTGGGGAGGGGGGTGGAGGGAGGGGGGGAGGGTAGACAGTTTGTCTGCTGATGTAGCTGATGACAGCTGAAGTGCTGCACCTTGGGGAGGGGGGTGTGGGGGTGTGGGGGGTAGGCACTGCTGTCTGCTGATGTAGCTGATGACAGCTGAAGTGCTGCACCTTGGGGAGGGGGGTGGGGGTGTGGGGGGTAGGCACTGCTGTCTGCTGATGTAGCTGATGACAGCTGAAGTGCTGCACCTTGGGGAGGGGGGTGGGGGTGTGGGGGGGTAGACACTGCTGTCTGCTGATGTAGCTGATGACAGCTGAACAGCTGCACCTTGGGGAGGGGTGTGTGGGTGAGGGGGGGGGGGTAGACACTGCTGTCTGCTGATGTAGCTGATGACAGCTGAAGTGCTGCACCTTGGGGAGGGGGGTGTGGGTGGGGGGGGGGGGGGGGTAGGCACTGCTGTCTGCTGATGTAGCTGATGACAGCTGAAGTGCTGCACCTTGGGGAGGGGGGTGTGGGGGGTGTGGGGGGTAGACACTGCTGTCTGCTGATGTAGCTGATGACAGCTGAAGTGCTGCACCTTGGGGAGGGGGGTGTGGGGGTGTGGGGGGTAGACACTGCTGTCTGCTGATGTAGCTGATGACAGCTGAAGTGCTGCACCTTGTAGGCTGTTTGTCTTTTGTCTTCTTTGTTTGAAGGATGTGTCTTTCCTTTCTGTTTGTTTTCTGAAGGATGTGTCTTTCCTTTCTGTTTGTTTTCTGAAGGATGTGTCTTTCCTTTCTGTTTGTTTTCTGAAGGGTGTGTCTTTCCTTTCTGTTTGTTTGTTTGTTTTCTGAAGGATGTGTCTTTCCTTTCTGTTTGTTTTCTGAAGGGTGTGTCTTTCCTTTCTGTTTGTTTGTTTGTTTTCTGAAGGATGTGTCTTTCCTTTCTGTTTGTTTGTTTGTTTTCTGAAGGATGTGTCTTTCCTTTCTGTTTGTTTGTTTTCTGAAGGATGTGTCTTTCCTTTCTGTTTGTTTGTTTGTTTTCTCAAGGATGTGTCTTTCCTTTCTGTTTGTTTGTTTGTTTTCTGAAGGATGTGTCTTTCCTTTCTGTTTGTTTTCTGAAGGATGTGTCTTTCCTTTCTGTTTGTT
Organism: Babylonia areolata; assembly: GCF_041734735.1. Lineage (NCBI taxonomy): Eukaryota > Metazoa > Mollusca > Gastropoda > Neogastropoda > Buccinidae > Babylonia > Babylonia areolata. Next base: position 24,875,174 of record NC_134909.1, on the reverse strand, counting down.
TGTTTTCTGAAGGATGTGTCTTTCCTTTCTGTTTGTTTGTTTGTTTTCTGAAGGATGTGTCTTTCCTTTCTGTTTGTTTTCTGAAGGGTGTGTCTTTCCTTTCTGTTTGTTTGTTTGTTTTCTGAAGGATGTGTCTTTCCTTTCTGTTTGTTTGTTTGTTTTCTGAAGGATGTGTCTTTCCTTTCTGTTTGTTTGTTTTCTGAAGGATGTGTCTTTCCTTTCTGTTTGTTTGTTTGTTTTCTCAAGGATGTGTCTTTCCTTTCTGTTTGTTTGTTTGTTTTCTGAAGGATGTGTCTTTCCTTTCTGTTTGTTTTCTGAAGGATGTGTCTTTCCTTTCTGTTTGTTTGTTTGTTTGTTTTCTGAAGGATGTGTCTTTCCTTTCTGTTTGTTTGTTTGTTTTCTGAAGGATGTGTCTTTCCTTTCTGTTTGTTTTCTGAAGGATGTGTCTTTCCTTTCTGTTTGTTTTCTGAAGGATGTGTCTTTTCTTTCTGTTTGTTTGTTTGGTTTCTGAAGGATGTGTCTTTCCTTTCTGTTTGTTTGTTTTCTGAAGGATGTGTCTTTCCTTTCTGTTTGTTTGTTTTCTGAAGGATGTGTCTTTCCTTTCTGTTCGTTTTCTGAAGGATGTGTCTTTCCTTTCTGTTTGTTTGTTTGTTTTCTGAAGGATGTGTCTTTCCTTTCTGTTTGTTTGTTTTCTGAAGGATGTGTCTTTTCTTTCTGTTTGTTTGTTTGTTTTCTGAAGGATGTGTCTTTCGTTTCTGTTTGTTTGTTTTCTGAAGGATGTGTCTTTCCTTTCTGTTCGTTTGTTTGTTTTCTGAAGGATGTGTCTTTCCTTTCTGTTTGTTTGGTTTCTGAAGGATGTGTCTTTCCTTTCTGTTCGTTTGTTTTCTGAAGGATGTGTCTTTCCTTTCTGTTTGTTTGTTTTCTGAAGGATGTGTCTTTCCTTTCTGTTTGTTTGTTTCGCTTTCGTTTTTGTTCTACTCTTTCTGTCTTTTTCCTTTTTTTTAAATCTTATTTAGCTGCAGTAGTAGTTGTGTTAGTTTTCTTTCTTTCTTTCTTGATTTTCTGTCTGTCTGTCTGTCTGTGTTTTCTTTCTATATGTCTGTCTTTCTTACTGTCTGTCTGTCTGTGTTTTCTTTCTATATGTCTGTCTTTCTTTCTGTCTGTCTGTTTTCTGTCTGTCTGTCTGTCTTTTCCTGCTAAACCACTACCACCATCATCATCATCATCATAAACATCAACAACAACAACAACAACACCGTTACCTGCTAAACCACCACCACCATCGTCATCATCAACAACAACGACAACAACAACAACAACACCGTTACCTGCTAAACCACCACCATCACCATCGTCATCATCAACAACAACAACAACAACAACAACAACACCGTTACCTGCTAAACCACCACCACCATCATCATCATCATAAACAACAACACCGTTACCTGCTAAACCACCACCATCACCATCACCATCATCATCATCAACAACAACGACAACAACAACAACACCGTTACCTGCTAAACCACCACCACCGTCATCATCATCATCATCATCATCAACACTGCATCATTCCTGTCACGCTGTGGGCACATAATTCACGGGATACGCCCAGTCCTGAATAAACATGAGCTGATTATGAATAATTTGGATGCTTTTCAGTCAGGTCGCACTGAAGAGTTTTGAAACATACAGCTCCACCCCGTCCCCCTCTCCCCCCCACCCCCCCACCCCTACCAACCACGTCTTACATCTCCACCCACCCCCACCCCTACCAACCACGTCTTACATCTCCACCCCTCCCCACCCCTACCAACCACGTCTTACATCTCCACCACCCAACCCCACCCCTACCAACCACGTCTTACATCTCCACCCCCCCCCACCCCTACCAACCACGTCTTACATCTCCACCCCCCAACCCCACCCCTACCAACCACGTCTTACATCTCCACCCCCCCCCCCACCCCTACCAACCACGTCTTACATCTCCACCCCCCCCCCCCCCCCCCCTACCAACCACGTCGTCTCCTCTCACCCTTTCCCTTCCCCTCCTCCCTCCCACTTCCGCTTGACACCGAACTTTTGGTGTGTGTGTTTATGTGTGTGTGTGTTTGTTTGTTCTCTGTGTGTGTGTGTGTGTGTGTGTGTGTGTGTGTGTGTGTGTGTGTGTGTGTGTAAGTGTGCGCGCGCTCGTGCGCGCCCCACTCCCCCTCTCTCTCTCTTCATGTCTGCCTCCCTCTTCGCTCTCTCATAGGGCAAAATGGTAGAACAGACCATGCGTCAGCTCATAATACTTGAGGAAAGAATGGTTATACCCCCCCATACCCCACCCCCACCCCCAACCCCGCTCCACCCCACCCTCTCTCTCTCTCTCGCCGCGCGCGTCTTGAAAACAAAACTGTACTGATTATACATAAATGTCGTTGAAGTCCCTTCAGAACGGAGCGCAGACTAACCTTTTTTTTTCTCTCTCTCTCTCACTCGCTTGAGTGACGTCTGGTGTGTGTCACTGCCCCAGTCTTCCTTAAAAGGAGAAAATATAGAACCCTTGACATGTTGAAAGCTTGTGGCCGAATGAGTCACACGTTGGACTTGTGACCCTGTGTTCACCAGTGATCAGAGTTCAAGTCCCGTTTCGGCAGGGTGCTGTGTCTGGGGAAAGGCTTTACTCTGACTTTCCTCACCCCACCCAGGTGTGAACGGGTACCTGACGGGTGGGGAGGGTTTCAACGGCGGAAAGACAGCACTGGGCCCTACGTTACTTGGTGAGCCCTGAACACAGTGGGAATGACGTCACAGCCCACGTTACTTGGTGAGCCCTGGACACAGTGGGAATGAGGTCACTGTCCCACATTACTTGGTGAGCCCTGGACACAGTGGGAATGACGTCACTGTCCCACGTTACTTGGTGAGCCCTGGACACAGTGGGAATGAGGTCACTGGGCCCCACGTTACTTGGTGAGTCCTGGACACAGTGGGAATGAAGTCACAGCCCACGTTACTTGGTGAGCCCTGGACACAGTGGGAATGAAGGACTGGGCCCCACGTTACTTGGTGAGTCCTGGACACAGTGGGAATGACGTCACTGAGCCCTGGACACAGTGGGAATGAAGGACTGGGCCCTGGACACAGTGGGAATGACGTCACTGAGCCCTGGACACAGTGGGAATGACGTCACTGGGCCCTGGACACAGTGGGAATGAAGGACTGGGCCCTGGACACAGCGGGAATGAAGTCACTGGGCCCTGGACACAGCGGGAATGAAGGACTGAGCACTGGACACAGTGGGAATGACGTCACTGGGCCCTGGACACAGTGGGAATGAAGGACTGGGCCCTGGACACAGTGGGAATGAAGGACTGGGCCCTGGACACAGCGGGAATGAAGTCAGTGGGCCCTGGACACAGCGGGAATGACGTCATTGGGCCCTGGACACAGCGGGAATGAAGTCACTGGGCCCTGGACACAGCGGGAATGAAGGACTGGGCCCTGGACACAGCGGGAATGAAGTCACTGGGCCCTGGACACAGTGGGAATGAAGGACTGGGCCCTGGACACAGCGGGAATGAAGTCAGTGGGCCCTGGACACAGCGGGAATGAAGTCACTGGGCCCTGGACACAGTGGGAATGACGTCACTGAGCCCTGGACACAGCGGGAATGAAGGACTGGGCCCTGGACACAGCGGGAATGACGTCACTGAGCCCTGGACACAGTGGGAATGACGTCACTGAGCCCTGGACACAGTGGGAATGAAGTCACTGGGCCCTGGACACAGTGGGAATGAAGGACTGGGCCCTGGACACAGCGGGAATGAAGTCAGTGGGCCCTGGACACAGCGGGAATGACGTCATTGGGCCCTGGACACAGCGGGAATGAAGTCACTGGGCCCTGGACACAGCGGGAATGAAAGACTGGGCCCTGGACACAGCGGGAATGAAGTCAGTGGGCCCTGGACACAGCGGGAATTGAAGTCACTGGGCCCTGGACACAGTGGGAATGAAGTCACTGGGCCCTGGACACAGTGGGAATGACGTCACTGAGCCCTGGACACAGTGGGAATGAAGTCACTGGGCCCTGGACACAGTGGGAATGAAGGACTGGGCCCTGGACACAGTGGGAATGACGTCACTGGGCCCTGGACACAGTGGGAATGAAGGACTGGGCCCTGGACACAGCGGGAATGAAGTCACTGGGCCCTGGACACAGCGGGAATGAAGGACTGAGCACTGGACACAGTGGGAATGACGTCACTGGGCCCTGGACACAGTGGGAATGAAGGACTGGGCCCTGGACACAGCGGGAATGAAGTCACTGGGCCCTGGACACAGTGGGAATGACGTCACTGAGCCCTGGACACAGCGGGAATGAAGGACTGGGCCCTGGACACAGCGGGAATGACGTCACTGAGCCCTGGACACAGTGGGAATGACGTCACTGAGCCCTGGACACAGTGGGAATGAAGTCACTGAGCCCTGGACACAGCGGGAATGACGTCACTGAGCCCTGGACACAGTGGGAATGACGTCACTGAGCCCTGGACACAGTGGGAATGAAGTCACTGGGCCCTGGACACAGTGGGAATGAAGGACTGGGCCCTGGACACAGCGGGAATGAAGTCAGTGGGCCCTGGACACAGCGGGAATGACGTCATTGGGCCCTGGACACAGCGGGAATGAAGTCACTGGGCCCTGGACACAGCGGGAATGAAAGACTGGGCCCTGGACACAGCGGGAATGAAGTCAGTGGGCCCTGGACACAGCGGGAATTGAAGTCACTGGGCCCTGGACACAGTGGGAATGAAGTCACTGGGCCCTGGACACAGTGGGAATGACGTCACTGAGCCCTGGACACAGTGGGAATGAAGTCACTGGGCCCTGGACACAGTGGGAATGAAGGACTGGGCCCTGGACACAGCGGGAATTGAAGTCACTGGGCCCTGGACACAGCGGGAATTGAAGTCACTGGGCCCTGGACACAGCCGGAATTGAAGTCACTGGGCCCTGGACATAGTGGGAATGAAGGACTGGGCCCTGGACACAGTGGGAATGACGTCACTGAGCCCTGGACACAGTGGGAATGAAGTCACTGGGCCCTGGACACAGTGGGAATGAAGTCACTGGGCCCTGGACACAGTGGGAATGACGTCACTGGGCCCTGGACACA
>NC_134909.1:24862504-24865004 GCF_041734735.1 Babylonia areolata | reverse complement strand
GATGGTGGAGATGGTGGTGGTGATAGTGGTGATGATGGTGACGATTTGTATTTCTATTTCTTTTTATCACAACAGATTTCTCTGTGTGAAATTTGGGCTGCTCTCCCCAGGGAGAGCACGTCGCTATATTACAGCGCCACCCAATCTTTTGTTTGATTGTTTGTTTTTTTCCTTCGTGCAGTTTTATTTGTTTTTCCAATCGAAGTGGATTTTTCTACAGAATTTTGCCTGGAACAACCCTTTTGTTGCCGTGGGTTCTTTTACGTGGGCTAAGTGCATGCTGCACACGGGACTCCGGTTTACCGTCTCATCCGAATGACTAGCATCCAGACTGAAGGTCAAGTGGAGGGGGAGAAAATATCGGCGGCTGAGCCGTGATTCGAACAAGCGCGCTCAGATTCTCTCGCTTCCTAGGCGGACGCGTTACCTCTAGGCCATCACTCCACTAGAGGTGGTGGTGATGGTGATAGTGGTGGTGATGATGGTGGTGGTGGTGGTGGTGATAGTGGTGATGGTGATAGTAGTGATGATGGTGATGATGGTGGTGGTGGTGATAGTGGTGGTGGTGATAGTGGTGATGGTGATAGTAGTGATGATGGTGGTGATAGTGGTGGTGGTGATAGTGGTGATGGTGATAGTAGTGATGATGGTGATGATGGTGGTGGTGGTGATAGTGGTGATGGTGATAGTAGTGGTGGTGGTGGTGGTGGTGATAGTGGTGATGGTGATAGTGGTGATGATGGTGATGATGATGATGGTGGTGGTGGTGGTGATGGTGGTGGTGATAGTGGTGGTGGTGATGATGGTGGTGGTGGTAATGATGGTGACGATGATGGTGGTAGTGGTGATAGTGGTGGTGCATATAGTCAATGCTGCTGCTGACAGTGGCGTTTAGTCTGCTTTGGTTTTGTTGTTCTTGTCGTCGTCGTCGTCGTCGTTGTCGTTGTCGTTGTTGTTGTTCTTCTTCTTCTGTTTAATGTTATTCTTTATTCTTGTTCTTATCGGGTTTTTTGTTTGTTTTTGTATTTGTTTGATTTCTTCATTCCTTTCGTTCTCCAATGTCTTCTTCTCTTTCCGACATCTGTTCTGCTTCTTCTTGTTCTTCTTCTTCTTCTTTTTCCTTCCTTCCTTCCTTCCTTCCTTCCTTCTTCATTTTCTTAGGTGTGCTGTGGTTGTTGTCATCATGAGGTGTGCTGTGGTTGTTGTCATCATAAGGTGTGTTGTGGTTGTTGTCATCATAAGGTGTGTTGTGGTTGTTGTCATCATAAGGTGTGCTGTGGTTGTTGTCATCATAAGGTGTGCTGTGGTTGTCATCATAAGGTGTGTTGTGGTTGTTGTCATGAGGTGTGCTGTGGTTGTTGTCATCATAAGGTGTGTTGTGGTTGTTGTCATCATGAGGTGTGCTGTGGTTGTTGTCATCATAAGGTGTGCTGTTGTGGTTGTCATCATAAGGTGTGCTGTGGTTGTTGTCATCATAAGGTGTGCTGTGGTTGTTGTCATCATAAGGTGTGCTGTGGTTGTCATCATAAGGTGTGTTGTGGTTGTTGTCATGAGGTGTGCTGTTGTTGTTGTCATCATAAGGTGTGCTGTTGTGGTTGTTGTCATCATAAGGTGTGCTGTTGTTGTTGTCATCATAAGGTGTGCTGTGGTTGTTGTCATCATAAGGTGTGCTGTGGTTGTCATCATAAGGTGTGTTGTGGTTGTCATCATAAGGTGTGCTGTGGTTGTTGTCATCATAAGGTGTGCTGTTGTTGTTGTCATCATAAGGTGTGCTGTTGTGGTTGTTATCATAAGGTGTGCTGTGGTTGTTGTCATCATAAGGTGTGCTGTTGTGGTTGTCATCATAAGGTGTGCTGTGGTTGTCATCATAAGGTGTGCTGTGGTTGTTGTCATCATAAGGTGTGCTGTGGTTGTTGTCATCATAAGGTGTGTTGTGGTTGTTATCATAAGGTGTGTTGTGGTTGTTGTCATCATAAGGTGTGTTGTTGTTGTCATCATAAGGTGTGTTGTTGTTGTCATCATGAGGTGTGCTGTGGTTGTTGTCATGATAAGGTGTGCTGTTGTTGTTGTTGTCATCATAAGGTGTGCTGTGGTGGTTGTCATGATAAGGTGTGCTGTTGTTGTTGTTGTCATCATGAGGTGTGTTGTGGTTGTTGTCATCATAAGGTGTGTTGTTGTTGTCATCATAAGGTGTGTTGTGGTTGTCATCATAAGGTGTGTTGTGGTTGTTGTCATCATAAGGTGTGTTGTGGTTGTCATCATGAGGTGTGCTGTGGTTGTTGTCATCATAAGGTGTGCTGTGGTTGTTGTCATGATAAGGTGTGTTGTTGTTGTCATCATAAGGTGTGTTGTGGTTGTCATCATAAGGTGTGTTGTGGTTGTTGTCATCATAAGGTGTGTTGTGGTTGTCATCATGAGGTGTGTTGTGTGTTGTTGTCATCATAAGGTGTGTTGTTGTTGTCATCATGAGGTGTGCTGTGGTTGTTGTCATGATAAGGTG
>NC_134909.1:24855004-24857504 GCF_041734735.1 Babylonia areolata | reverse complement strand
ATGTATACCCTAAATTTTGATTTTCCTCTCCAAGCACATATAGCCTCATCCACACTGATGTTGTCTTGGGGAGTGTAGAGGGTACTGAATTTGTTCTGGAGATGTGTATACACTGGCCTAATTTTGTGCAGGGGATCATGTCCTTCTTGGCCAGGAGGGATGTAGTCAGCATTGTTGCTGACATGGAGCATGGCCAAAATTAAACTAAATTTGTCCCTGCTCATTACATTTGGAGCAAAAGGGCTACAGAGCATGGGTTTTGTGCTCCAGTAGTCCTTCACCTCTGGTTTATGTACCACTCCCATGTACACACAAATGGCCAGAAAACCCACCAAATCATTCACAGTCACACCATTATCTGGCCACTGCTTGAATAAACTCCTCTTCAGTTCACCTCTAGCCACAATGTTCTCTTGTGCATACCTGTTTGTCTCTGTGACAATAGAATTCAGGAGGTTTTCTGTCACAAACTGGTCGAAAAAGTCAATGGGGGCGTGGCAATCAGCTGATACATGTAGGCCATGAGAGCCAGAGAAAGGAGGCAGAGTAGGAAAAAAAAAAACAAGGTCTTCGTGCCAGTCACGCATAAGAAAGTCCATGAACTCTTCCACTGACATATCGCTCGCAGTACTTGGCCCACTGACCCCTCTGCTCGCGGCGTGTGTTCGTCCACCCCCCCACCCCACCCCACCCCCACCCCCACCCCCTCTCTGCACTGACCTCTGAAGCTGAGTCACTGTCAGTATCTTCTTGCTGGTCACTTTCTTCACTGTAAATACTTTCATCACCGTCTCCATCATCATCGTCGATGTCAGAACCTTCAGTTTGAAGTATTTCAATCACTTCAGCAGCAGTAAAACGCCGCCGTCGTGATCTACTTTGCTCCGAAACATTTCCACTCGAACTCGCCTGGGACGCCATTGTTGATACGTATGCAGATTAGCTTGTCATGTGGGGTACCGAACTAAGTCGCTTGCCAGAGAGTATGTTCTCACGGAAACTCACGATGGAACTTTCCATTTGACCCTTGACACATTCGGGATGACCGGTGAAGGTCCGTTTGACATGCTCCCTCAAAAGGAAAGCATGGAAAAATTTGTAAATGTTGGAAACGCTATTGCGTTCCGTCGTCCGGAACCGTGCCTTACGTCACGACCGCTATAGCGTTCCGTCGTCCGGAGTAAAATTAGAAAGAGTTCAAAATGAAGCTATGAGGCTGATCCTTGGAACAACAAAAGACACGCCCACAGAAACCATGCGATACCTGCTTGACCTTCCTTCAGTGCAGGCCAGAAACAAGTTAGAACAGGTCAAGACCTTCCAAAGCATTAGAAAACCCTCAAAACCCACTGCATGACGCAGTCAAAGAACCAAAAGGCAGCCGTCTAGGACGAGGAAGATCATGGATGGGGCAAGCAGAAGACACAATCCAGCTAGTATGCCGACTACAAGACCTGAAAGAAACAAAAGAATGGGAGAAAAACCCCGAAAATCTCAACCATCTATTCAACACAGCCATTTCACCCACTCTAGGAAGACATTGTCGGGAATGGCCAGAGGGCAAAACTGATGCGGAAGTGAAGCTACTCATAGAAGAAAACAGTAAAGAAGAGGACATCATCATATACACAGATGGCTCAGTCACCAAAGACCAGTCCAGTTGGGGATTCACTGCGAAACAAAATGGAAAAACAGTTAGGGAAGAGAATGCTGCCTCCAGCCTAACGATGGAAGTTGAAGCTGTGACACATGCCCTCCAGTGGCTATCGTCCATCCATACGCCCGGAAACCAACATGCCATGATTCTGACCGACTCAATGAACCTCATACAGAAAATTGAAAACGGAATGGAAAGCTCAGAGTGGCATAAGGCAATGCGCAACTTTCAGATTAAAAAACTCACATGGTCATACTGCCCGGGACATGCAGGAGTTAAGGGAAATGAGCGAGCTGACAGACTTGCTGGTAACGCAACACCAACGAGCAGCCTACATCTAGGAAAATCGGAAATCCTCAGAAAAGTCAAAGAATAATAAAAAGAACAGGTACAAGGCCATCACACCATCGATCGCCTCAAAGAAATAAAAGCAGAGAGAGGGAGCGGCCGTAAGTCTAACATGAAAGGTAGAGCACGATGCTTTGCAAATCAAACAAATATCGGCATCATTTCCAAACCAACATTGCGCAAATTTCTTCAAAACGGAACAGAGTCTCTGTGGGCTTTTCCAAATACAATAGACTGAGCAACACACTAGACGCCACGTTCTTGGCATCAGAGATCTTTTCCCATCCCTCTTGCGGCAAATCAGTGACAGCCTCTGTGCGTGTGTGTATGTGTGTGTTTGTGTGTATGTGTGAGTCTGTGTTTTTGAGTGCGTTTGTACATGCGTGAGAGTGTAAGTGTACACAAGTGTCAGGAGAGTTCTGTGTGTGTGTGTGTGTGTGTGTGTGTGTGTGTGTGTGTGTGTGTGAGGGGGAGGTGGGGGTGCAGGGAGGAGGT
>NC_134909.1:24842504-24847504 GCF_041734735.1 Babylonia areolata | reverse complement strand
CACTCCATCTGTGGCGCCGCCGGCCGGCTGTCAGGGGGCGGGGAAGGAGGGGGGTTGATGGGTCACATGATCTCCTTGCTGGACCCGGCGCTGGGCCGCAGTCTGGAGAAATGCCTGACGCCCAAGGTGATGACCGACATGGTCATGACGGGCATGGGAGGCGGGGGAGGGGGCATGAACCCCCTCATGATGATGGCCATGGGAGGGGGGGCGGAAGGGGGAGGGGGGGCCATGCTGCCCCTGATGATGATGATGATGAACACCAACCGGCAGACCTCCGGACCCACTGTGGACCCCCACGGTCTGCTGCACAGCCAGGCGGCCAGGATCCACCCGGGATCCGCCAGGGATCCCAACAGTGCAGTGTCCGGGATCCTGGGGGGTGGTGGTGTCGGCACCTCCGCCTCACCCTCCTCTCTCCCTCCCTCAGGGGCGGCTGGAGGTCACGGGGGGGCACCTGTCGACTGCTCCATCCTCATGCCCCTGCTGATGTCAAAGGTCAGGATGGAAGGTTGGGTGGTGGTGATGGTAATGGTCATGATGATCATGATGAAGACGACGATCAGGATGATGGTATTATCATGATGAAAATGATAATTATGATCATGTCAGTGATGATCACGAATGTGATGATGATGGTGATGGTTGTCGCTGAGGCGGTGATGATGATGATGTCCATGATGATGATGACATGATGGGGATGATAATGTTGTTCAGGATGATGGTGATGATGATTATCGTTGTGGTGTTAGTGATGAGAACGGTTATAATGCAGTAGTAGTGGCAGTATTGGTAGTAGTAGCAGCAGCAGTTGTAGCAGTAGTGGTGGTAAAAGTAGCAGTGGTACGACAGGGACAAAGCAAACATTGAATTTTTAGATAGCCCCTCCATTGCTTAGTGACGTTGGAAGTGGGTCAAGCCTTCATTGCTTCGTGACGTAGAAAGTGGGTCAAGCCTTCATTGCTTCGTGACGTCGAAAGTGGGTCAAGCCTTCATAGCTACGTGACTTAGAAAGTGGGTCAAGCCTTCATTGCTTCGTGACTTAGAAAGTGGGTCAAGCCTTCATTGCTTCGTGATGTCGAAAGTGGGTCAAGCCTTCATTGCTTCGTGACGTCGAAAGTGGGTCAAGCCTTCATAGCTTCGTGACTTAGAAAGTGGGTCAAGCCTTCATTGCTTCGTGACGTAGAAAGTGGGTCAAGCCTTCATAGCTTCGTGACGTCGAAAGTGGGTCAAGCCTTCATAGCTTCGTGACGTCGAAAGTGGGTCAAGCCTTCATAGCTTCGTGATGTAGAAAGTAGGTCAAGCCTGGACGCTCCGTCATCCAATGGATTCCTTCGTCAGACTGGTTAAGAAATGGTCATGGAAATGGTCATCTTCAGGAATTGTCCAGTTGACTGGAGGAAGGCGGCTGTTGGAAATCAGGTGACAGTTCATTCCATGCGTTAGTAACGCTATTATTGATGCAGTAATGGTGATGGTGGTGGTGTTGATGGTGATGATTCGGAGCAGGAGGAAGAGGATGAATTCATGATGATAACGATAACGATAATGATAATGATAACGATAATGATAACGATAATGATAATGATAACGATAATGATAATGAAAACAAGAGGAAGTAAAAGAATTGGTGGTGATTATATCAACACAACAACAACAACACCACCACGACAACAACTAATGCTACTACTACTAATACTAATACTATTAATACTACTGCTGCTGCTTCTACTTCTGCAGCTGCTGCTTCTACTATCACCACCACCACGAATGAAATCAACAACGTAGATGATCATGATGATGATTGTATTGTACTGTATTGCAATGTATTGTATTTATTGTACTGTACTGTACTGTACTGTATTGTATTGTATTGTTGTACCTCCTGTCACAACAAGTCTGAAAATTCAGGCTTCTCTTCCCGGGGAGACAGCATCGCCATCGTACAGTGCCACTTTTTATCTGTCTGCAACAGTATCTGTCAGCCCATCAAAGCGGATCTTTCAATGACAGAATTTTAGCAGGAACACATCTTCTGTTGCCGTGTGGTATTTTACGGGACCTGGCTTCATCGTCTCATTGGAAAGACTATCATCTGTTTCTTTTATTTATTTATTTATTTATTGTGTTTTTGTTTGTTTGTTTTGTTTTGTTTGTTTGTTTGTTGTTGTTGTTGGGAGGGGGGAGGGATTTGTTTGTCTCTGTCTTTCTATTCATATATATATATATATATATGTGTGTGTGTGTGTGTGTGTGTGTGTGTGTGTCTGTGTCTGTGTGTGTGTGTGTGTGTGTGTGTGTGTGTGTGTGTGTGTGTGTGCACGCTGCAGGCGATGGGGAGCGGGGAGGGACCCCTGTCGCCCGAGGCCCTGGAGTCTGTGGGTGTACTGAGGGGCCGCTACCTGCCTTTCACCTGTCAGGAGGTACAGCTGACCTTCACCCGTCTGCCCTACAGGCTGTGCTGCCCCGGATCAGGTCAGACACTGCAGTCAGTGGAGGGTTAGAGCAATGAACAGAGAGATAAAGAAAATAGTTAATCAATCAGTCAATAGATTGATCAATGAAATGATGATAATAGATATAAATAAATGAATACATACATATATACAAACATACAAACATGCATATATGCATACACTGTACATAGAAACACACATAATTATATAAAAGTCTAAGGAACGAACTGACTGACTGACTGGCTCAACTTGTTTGCAATATGAATGCAGGAATGAATGAATGAATGAACATTAAAAACAAAGAACCAGCCAAAGAACCCATGGACAACCACTTCAATCACACAACTCAAGACATGCATCACAACACAGAAATACTCAGAAACACAGAATCACTCACATGGACAATCTTCTTCTTCCGCGTTCCCTAGATGGACTAGCAATGTCCTGTTCATCTCCAAAGAAAAGAGCAATGTCCAACTCCTCTTCAAAAAGAACAAGAAGCAGAAGAAGAAGAATACAAAGAAAAACAAATCTCTCTCTCTCTCTCTCTCTCTCTCTCTCTCTCTCTCTATATATATATATATATATATATATATACATTCACACACATCTCTCTCTCTCTCTCTCTCTCTCTCTCTCTCTCTCTCTCTCTCTCTTTGGGTGTGACTGGAATGTGGGATAGTTGTTTTCATTGCTTTGTGTGTGTGTGTTGTTTTTTTTCTTTTCACACTTGTGAACATTTCAGTCCTTCGTCCGTCAGCATCAAATTAAAAGGGTTGGCTACTTGTTTTAAAAGCTTGGCTCCTCTTTCATTATATGGATATTTTATCAGTGATTTTTTTATTGATGCTGTTGTCGCTGTCATATTTTTGATATTGTAACCTACTTTATTTTAGCTTATCTCGTTTTATTTCGTCTCGTCGCGTCTCCTTGCATAGCATTTCACCTCACTTTACCTTACCTTACCACACCTTGCCTTACCACACCTTGCCTTACCACACCTTACCTTACCACACCTTGCCTTACCATACCTTACCTTACCACACCTTACCTTACCACACCTTGCCTTACCACACCTTGCCTTACCACACCTTACCTTACCACACCTTGCCTCACCACACCTTGCCTTACCACACCTTACCTTTCCACACCTTGCCTTACCACACCTTACCTTACCACACCTTGCATTACCACACCTTACCTTACCACACCTGACTTTACCACACCTTACCTCACCACACCTTGCCTTACCATACCTTCCCTTACCTATCTAATCTGATCTGATTTGATCTATTTTATATAACCCTACCTGACTATCTGTTGTCTAGTCTTGTCTTTTTAACTTTCTCAAAATGATGATCAGGCATTTATTTTTTCAATTATTTTGACTTTTTTTCCAGTTGATCCTCCCACTCCGATGGATCTGTTCAAAGCTCAGAGCTCTTCCGGCGCCTGAATGCCACGTGACAGCCACGTGACCCTCCTTTCTCTGGCCCATCCAACCAGAATCAGAGAAAGCATTTACCACAGACCTTGAATTTTGATGAGTTATGGAAAATAAATAAAAGCGTGATTTGCAAAGAGGGAAATTCTGGCACAGTTCATGTGGTGTGTGGTAATCACCGGGTATAATAAAACACTGGTCTTCTCTGCTGGGAAGATTGGACTGAAAGGTGTGTGGGGTGTGGTAATCACCGGGTATAAATAAACACTGGTCTTCTCTGCTGGGAAGTTTGGACTGAAAGGTGTGTGGGGTGTGGTAATCACCGGGTATAAATAAACACTGGTCTTCTCTGCTGGGAAGTTTGGACTGAAAGGTGTGTGGGGTGTGGTAATCACCGGGTATAAATAAACACTGGTCTTCTCTGCTGGGAAGTTTGGACTGAAAGGTGTGTGGGGTGTGGTAATCACCGGGTATAAATAAACACTGGTCTTCTCTGCTGGGAAGTTTGGACTGAAAGGTGTGTGGGGTGTGGCAATCACCTGGTATAATTAAACACTGGTCTTCTCTGCTGGGAAGATTGGACTGAAAGGTGTGTGGGGTGTGGCAATCACCTGGTATAATTAAACACTGGTCTTCTCTGCTGGGAAGTTTGGACTGAAAGCTGTGGAGCATGCGACTGTTGAGGACAAACGATAATTATCCAGTTTCTTTGATTCTGACCTGACTTGTATTCATTAATGTTGTTCGCTGAAACTGGACAGCTGTCCATTGCACAGATGGAGGGCCAGTGTGGACATTTACAGCATCTGCTCACACAGATATCTTCCTTCTTTCCTTCCTTCCTTCCTTCCTTCTTTCCTTCCTTCATTCCTGCACCAAAACCATGCGTCACCTGCAGTCTAACTGACACAGACAATCACACACACACACACACACACACACACACACACACACACACACACACACACACACACACACAACCACACACACAAGAACGCTGTGACAAATTATAAAATAGAACCGTATTTAAAGAATACAGCAAATACACAACACAGGAAAGCACTGACCATGTTACGAATCAGCGCCCATGACTTACAAAT
>NC_134909.1:24817504-24837504 GCF_041734735.1 Babylonia areolata | reverse complement strand
AGAGAGACCTAACCAGTCCGCCTTGGAAGAGAGACCTGGCAGTACGGGAATGAATCCCACAGTCACCAGCAACACTACACCTTGAGTGCTGGTCTGGACGTTAGTCATTCGAACGAGACACATAAACCGAGGTCCCGTGTCTGATAATTATACACTTTGCGCACTGAAAAGAACGCACGGCAACACAAATGTTGTCCCTGGCCAAATTCTGTCCGAGACCCACTGAGAAAAGCAAACAGTCCTGCAGGCAGACAACAAGAAGGTGGAGAGAAAAATAAAGGGTAGTGTAGCAGTGTAGCGATGCGCTCTCCCTGGGGAGAGCAGCTCGAATTCCACACAGGACATAACTCTCCCTGGGGAGAGCAGCCCGAATTCAATACAGAACATAACTCTCCCTGGGGAGAGCAGCCCGAATTCAATACAGAACATAACTCTCCCTGGGGAGAGCAGCCCGAATTCAATACAGGACATAACTCTCCCTGGGGAGAGCAGCCCGAATTCAATACAGGACATAACTCTCCCTGGGGAGAGCAGCCCGAATTCAATACAGGACATAACTCTCCCTGGGGAGAGCAGCCCGAATTCAATACAGGACATAACTCTCCCTGGGGAGAGCAGCCCGAATTCAATACAGAACATAACTCTCCCTGGGGAGAGCAGCCCGATTTGCACAATGAATAATCTGACACGGAGAAGCGCGATACAATACAATGCAATGCGTTCTTTTCAGCATTCCACCAGATCTACAGAAAATACTGTTCTCTAATCGAGAAATAAATCGGCAAAAAGATCTAATCAGCAAACAGTACTGTCACCAAGAGAAGGGAGGGCACTCAGGGCCGATAACCCCAAGGTTTTCTTCAGTGTTTCTCCTGCCTTCCATTCTGGACCAGTTACAACCTCATTTTCCCAGCTGAGTGCACATTGAACAGAATGATACATAAATAGATAGATATATAAACAAATAGATAGACAGATAAACAAATAAGTCATTCATTCATTCATTAATCGTATGTGTGGAGAAGCCGTTCATGTATATCGTTAACTCACAAGAGAGCCTTTCGAAAACTTACAGAGAGAGACAGTGAGAGAGAGACAGACTTAGACAAAGAGACACAGACAGACAGACGGACAGAGAAACTGACAGAGAGACAGAGACAGAGGGAAGCAGAAAGAGACAGAGAGAAGGGGTAAGGCAGACAGACAGATGGTGAGACATGTGGCATTAAACAAACAGATCGTTTTTCTTCCACGAGGAAACACCCAGAAAAAAACCCAACCAATCACAACCACGGTCATACAACTCCCGTTGTCTCACCCCCCCCCCCCACCTCCCCCTCCCTCTATGTACAGCCCTTCCCCCTTTGCCTTCCCTCCCCAGGTGTGTATATACCTCAAAGTACTCTCGCACGAATAGTACCCACCAACCCTCCGCAACACACACACACACACACACACACACACACACACACACACACACACCACATTTCCCCTTCGCTGGCTATTCGTTACCTGCAGGAAAGGCGAACCACCTGAGAGAGCCATCCATCATGTGACCCGTGACCTCTATACCTGTGACCCCCACATGTGGTGGGGAGCAGGGGGCGCCCTCTAGCGGGGTTGAGGTGAAACAAGGTGACAAAGGGGACAGCACTGTGGGGGAGGCTGGGATTGGGTGAAGGGAACCAGTCAGGGTGTTGAGGTTCAAGTCGTGTATGGTTCTCCCTCACTGAGCAGGTGGGAACCACAGGCACACTACATGTCGTGTATAGTTCTCCCTCACTGAGCAGGTGGGAACCACAGGCACATTGTATGTTGTGTATAGTTCTCCCTTACTGAGCAGGTGGGAACCACAGGCACATTGTATGTTGTGTATAGTTCTCCCTTACTGAGCAGGTGGGAACCACAGGCACATTGTATGTTGTGTATAGTTCTCCCTTACTGAGCAGGTGGGAACCACAGGCACACTACATGTCGTGTATGGTTCTCCCTCACTGAGCAGGTGGGAACCACAGGCACACTACATGTCGTGTATAGTTCTCCCTCACTGAGCAGGTGGGAACCACAGGCACACTACATGTCGTGTATGGTTCTCCCTCACTGAGCAGGTGGGAACCACAGGCACACTACATGTCGTGTATGGTTCTCCCTCACTGAGCAGGTGGGAACCTCAGGCAGACTACATGTCGTGTATAGTTCTCAAACACTGAGCAGGTGGGAACCACAGGCACACCACATGTCGTGTATAGTTCTCAAACACTGAGCAGGTGGGAATCACAGGCACACTACAAGTCATGTATGGTTCTCCCTCACTGAGCAGGTGGGAACCACAGGCACACTACATGTCGTGTATGGTTCTCCCTCACTGAGCAGGTGGGAACCACAGGCACACTACAAGTCGTGTATGGTTCTCCCTCACTGAGCAGGTGGGAACCACAGGCACACTACATGTCGTGTATGGTTCTCCCTCACTGAGCACGTGGGAACCACAGGCACACTACATGTCGTGTATGGTTCTCCCTCACTGTGCACGTGGGAACCACAGGCACACTACATGTCGTGTTCAGTTCTCCCTCACTGAGCAGGTGGGAACCACAGGCACACTACATGTCGTGTATGGTTCTCCCTCACTGAGCACGTGGGAACCACAGGCACACTACATGTCGTGTATGGTTCTCCCTCACTGAGCACGTGGGAACCACAGGCACACTACACAAAAGTCTGCTTCCTTCTGACTGTCTGTCTGTATGTGCGTGACTGCGTGTGTACGTGTGTATCGGAGAGGATGGAAGAACATTTTTCATGTTCCCGTTCATTTCCCGTTCTCCCCCCTCACATCTTGCCCCCCTCACATATTGCCCCCCCTCACATCCTGTCCCCCCTCACATCTTGTCCCCTCACATCCTGTCCCCCCTCACATCTTGTCCCCTCACATCTTGTCCCCCCTCACATCTTGTCCCCTCACATCTTGTCCCCCCCCTCACATCTTGTCCCCCCTCACATCTTGCCCCCTCACATCGTGTCCCCCCTCACATCTTGTCCCCTCACATCTTGTCCCCCTCACATCCTGTCCCCCCTCACATCTTGCCCACCCTCACATCCTGTCCCCCCTCACATCTTTTCCCCCTCACATCTTGCCCCCCTCACATCTTGTCCCCTCACATCTTGTCCCCCTCACATCCTGTCCCCCCTCACATCTTGCCCACCCTCACATCCTGTCCCCCCTCACATCTTTTCCCCCTCACATCTTGCCCCCCTCACATCTTGCCCCCCTCACATCTTGTCCCCCCCCTCACATCTTGTCCCCCTCACATCCTGTCCCCCCTCACATCTTGCCCCCCTCACATCCTGTCCCCCCTCACATCTTGTCCCCCTCACATCCTGTCCCCCCTCACATCTTGTCCCCCCTCACATCTTGTCCCCCTCACATCTTGTCCCCCTCACATCCTGTCCCCCCTCACATCTTGTCCCCCCTCACATCTTGCCCCCCCTCACATCTTGTCCCCTCACATCTTGTCCCCCCTCACATCTTGTCCCCCCCTCACATCTTGCCCCCCTCACATCCTGTCCCCCCTCACATCTTGTCCCCCCTCACATCCTGTCCCCCCTCACATCTTGCCCCCCTCACATCTTGCCCCCCAACACATCTTGTCCCCTCACATCTTGTCCCCTCACATCTTGTCCCCCCTCACATCTTGTCCCCCCTCACATCCTTTCCCCCCTCACATCTTGCCCCCCTTACATCTTGTCCCCCCTTACATCTTGTCCCCCCCTTACATCTTGTCCCCCCTTACATCTTGTCCCCCCTCACATCTTGCCCCCCTCACATCTTGCCCCCCAACACATCTTGTCCCCTCACATCTTGTCCCCTCACATCTTGTCCCCCCTCACATCCTGTCCCCCCTCACATCTTGTCCCCTCACATCTTGTCCCCCTCACATCCTGTCCCCCCTCACATCTTGTCCCCCCTCACATCTTGTCCCCCCTCACATCTTGTCCCCCTCACATCCTGTCCCCCCTCACATCGTGTCCCCCCTCACATCTTGTCCCCCTCACATCTTGCCCCCCAACACATCTTGTCCCCCCTCACATCTTGTCCCCCTCACATCCTGTCCCCCCTCACATCTTGTCCCCCTCACATCCTGTCCCCCCTCACATCTTGTCCCCCCTCACATCTTGCCCCCCTCACATCCTGTCCCCCCTCACATCTTGTCCCCCCTCACATCTTGCCCCCCTCACATCCTGTCCCCCCTCACATCTTGCCCCCCTCACATCCTGTCCCCCCTCACATCCTGTCCCCCCTCACATCTTGCCCCCTCACATCCTGTCCCCTCACATCCTGTCCCCTCCCATCTTGTCCCCCCTCACATCTTGTCCCCCTCACATCTTGTCCCCCCTCACATCCTGTCCCCTCACATCTTGTCCCCCTCACATCCTGTCCCCCCTCACATCTTGTCCCCCTTCACATCCTGTCCCCCCTCACATCTTGTCCCCCCTCACATCCTTTCCCCCCTCACATCTTGCCCCCCTTACATCTTGTCCCCCCTTACATCTTGTCCCCCCCTTACATCTTGTCCCCCCTCACATCTTGTCCCCCCTTACATCTTGTCCCCCCTCACATCTTGTCCCCCCTTACATCTTGTCCCCCTCACATCTTGCCCCCCTCACATCCTGCCCCCCTCACATCCTGTCCCCCCTCACATCTTGCCCCCCCCCCCCTCACATCTTGCCCCCCCTCACATCTTGTCCCTACAAGAGCATCGGTTTCATCATCGGTAGTCGATTACATATAATCAGTTTTCAGCCTGGAAGAATAACGTCCTATTAACAGGCACGTTGAGTGATGAGTGTGTCAATGTAACTTCCACACTGAGCAAAAGAAGTTCCATTTTCAGCAACAAAAATAGCGATTAACTGCTATTGCTCAATGTGTCGGTATCTCACAGAAAAATACTAAGTGTTGTGCATAAAAATGAAAAATGTAACAGTAATTTTTGTGTGAAAATATCTAAATCTACTTTTTGCTCTTCCCAGAGGTGCAATATCATTATGATTAGAGTGTGTGGAAAACTGATCTTTTGCTCTGTTTGTGCTAAATTTGGAATCAACTGACTGAGTATTTCCAGAGAAAATGACAATGTTAAAGTTTACCACGGACACACACACACACACACACACACATAATCGAACATCGGGTTTACATAGGCTCATATTGTTGAGAGAAAAAAAAAAAAAGTTCTGCTGGTATAAATAAGTGTTGGCGAACTTTGTATGATGACGCTTTAAACTTTTTGACGTCACTAGTTCGTGACATTCTAATGACGAAGAGTCATTTTTCTGGAGAAGAGAACAAAGATGAAGAAAGGGGGGGGGGGGGAGAGGGTGCGAGCGACGAAGCTTTCAGTCATGTTGACATGTGACGTAAAACAGTGGGTTTCTTGGCACGAAAAGATAGATGCTCTCTTTATCTTTGTGTGTGTGCTCGTTCTTTAGTTTAACGTCTTTTCATTGTAAGTGATATTAGACGAGGGAAGGAAAAAAATCGAGTGGGAGGAGGGGGAGGGGGGGGAGATTACTGTGTACGCGTACGAGTAAGTGTGTGTGTGTGTGTGTGTGTGTGAGAGAGAGAGAGAGAGAGAGAGAGAGAGAAGGAATGCATGAATCTTTATGTTCCAATGGTGAAGATATTTGCACTTTGGCCGACTTACACGTCTGCCGTTGTTCTAAGAGACAAACAAAAATATACGCATATAAATGTTATACTAAATACATGTATAATGTACATGTATGACAGCGTCAAAGTGAGAGACAACATCACTCGCATGCGTACGAAACGGAAGCGAGTACCCCCCCCCCCCCCCCCCCCAACACACACACCAAGGGAAAAACAACAACAAAACTCTAGCATGAATGCAACACGTGGATGATTCGAGTGAAATTGGCAGAGAAAAGTAATGCTAAATTTTAAAAGAGAGATGTGAGAGACATATCAGATAGCAAATAAGGAGACGGGCCGTTGGGATATGGACAGACTGACATGTTATGCGGGGGAAGAGAGAGATAGAGAGAGAGATGTCAGTGCGAAATCATTAAGGAAGAAAGAGTTGGGTGATGATGGTTCATAATTTGTGATACATGTGAGAATCGTAGACATGACCAGACTCGAGTTTGTTTTCGTTGGTTTATGTCCACTGTAAGGAGAACACATTCAGATCTTTGAAAACAATATTCTATGGCGTGATACGTTATCAACTGATTGACGCATTTCGACATAGTTTGTAAGGATTGTCAGTGACAATATTTTATTCATGGCTTGGGTAAAATAATTGTTGCATTGCGGGAGTTAGGGCTGCGAATATCATAGCAGACAGTGGTTTGGTGTACACAAGTAGGACATTTTCCGGATCTAATTTTATGCATAAACACGCACTTAGGTCTGGCTTACGGCACGCATGTACTGTCCAAGTTCCTCTTTGAATGTTGTGGTGGAAAAGGGTTCTTTGAGGTGTTTGAGGAGATTGTTCCATGCCAAACTCGATTTGATATTCAATATTAGATGCTTAGAGAGATACAGATAATAGCAGTGTCAGTCAGGAAACCTGAGCAGCATTCCGAAAGACGTGTCCGTGAATTGTATGACCCTCGAGTGCACGAGTCACTCTCGTCCAGTTTGGGTCAGAACTCTAAACTCTGGACAGGAGCCGGCCATGGGCCCTGTAAACTTCACTCTAAACTCTGGACAGGAGCCGGCCATGGGCCTATAAACCTCACTCTAAACTCTGGACAGGAGCCGGCCATGGCCTTGTAAACCTCACTCTAAACTCTGGACAGGAGCCGGCCATGGGCCCTGTAAACCTCACTCTAAACTCTGGACAGGAGCCGGCCATGGGCCTATAAACCTCACTCTAAACTCTGGACAGGAGCCGGCCATGGGCCCTATAAACCTCACTCTAAACTCTGGATAGGAGCCGGCCATGGGCCTATAAACCTCACTCTAAACTCTGGACAGGAGCCGGCCATGGGCCCTATAAACCTCACTCTAAACTCTGGACAGGAGCCGGCCATGGGCCCTATAAACCTCACTCTAAACTCTGGACAGGAGCCGGCCATGGGCCCTATAAACCTCAGTCCCGCCTCTGACGGTGCACAACAGCGCCACCTGTTAACAGCGCCACCTGTCAATATCGCTACGTGTCAGAAGCATTACGTGTCAGTAAACTAGTTATCTTTATCGCTATGTGTCAACAGCGCCACCTGTCAGAAGCATTACGTGTCAATAAACTAGTTATCTTTATCGCTAAGTGTCAACAGCGCCACCTGTCAACAGCGCCACCTGTCAGTAGCATTACATGTCAATAAACTAGTTATCTTTATCACTAAGTGTCAACAGCGCCACCTGTCAACAGAGCCACCTGTCAGTAGCATTACATGTCAATAAACTAGTTATCTTTATCGCTAAGTGTCAATATCGCTACGTGTCAGTAGCATTACATGTCAATAAACTAGTTATCTTTATCGCTAAGTGTCAACAGCGCCACCTGTCAGTAGCATTACGTGTCAGTAAACTGGTTATCTTTATCGCTATGTGTCAACAGCGCCACCTGTCAATAGCGCCACCTGTCAGTAGCATTACGTGTCAATAAACTAGTTATCTTTATCGCTAAGTGTCAACAGTGCCACCTGTCAGTAGCATTACGTGTCAGTAAACTTGTTATCTTTATCGCTATGTGTCAACAGCGCCACCTGTCAATATCGCTACGTATCAGAAGCATTACGTGTCAATAAACCAGTTATCTTTATCGCTAAGTGTCAACACCTCTACCTGTCAATATCGCTACGTGTCAGAAGCATTACGTGTCAATAAACTAGTTATCTTTATAGCTAAGTGTCAACAGTGCCACCTGTCAGTAGCATTACGTGTCAGTAAACTAGTTATCTTTATCACTATGTGTCAACAGCGCTACCTGTCAGTAGCATTACGTGTCAGTAAACTGGTTATCTTTATCGCTAAGTGTCAACAGCGCCACCTGTCAACAGCTCCTCGAGTCAATATCGCTACGTGTCAGTGACCTAATCATCTTTATCATCACGTTTCAATAGCCCTACTCACATTTATCACAAAGTGTGAACATCGCTGCTGCTTTTTTTGTTTGTTTGTTTGTTTGTTTTTTATTACAACCTTCCACACACTGACCACTCCACTCCACCTACCACAGAGAAAAAAACTAGGGCTGTACAGCTGTCAACAGCTCCATTGCAATGCACGCCCTCTGTCTCTATACTTCTTCAACACTAGGGCTGTGCAGCTGTCAACAGCTCCATTGCAATGCACGCCCTCTGTCTCTATACTTCTTCAACACTAGGGATGTGCAGCTGTCAACAGCTCCATTGCAATGCACGCCCTCTGTCTCTATACTTCTTCAACACTAGGGCTGTACAGCTGTCAACAGCTCCATTGCAATGCACGCCCTCTGTCTCTCTTTATATTTCTTCAACACTAGGGATGTGCAGCTGTCAACAGCTCCATTGCAATGCACGCCCTCTGTCTCTCTTTATATTTCTTCAACACTAGGGATGTGCAGCTGTCAACAGCTCCATTGCAATGCACGCCCTCTGTCTCTCTTTATATTTCTTCAACACTAGGGATGTGCAGCTGTCAACAGCTCCATTGCAATGCACGCCCTCTGTCTCTCTTTATATTTCTTCAACACTAGGGATGTGCAGCTGTCAACAGCTCCATTGCAATGCACGCCCTCTGTCTCTCTTTATATTTCTTCAACACTAGGGCTGTACAGCTGTCAACAGCTCCATTGCAATGCACGCCCTCTGTCTCTATACTTCTTCAACACTAGGGCTGTGCAGCTGTCAACAGCTCTATTGCAATGCACGCCCTCTGTCTCTCTTTATATTTCTTCAACACTAGGGATGTGCAGCTGTCAACAGCTCCATTGCAATGCACGCCCTCTGTCTCTCTTTATATTTCTGGAACACTAGGGCTGTACAGCTGTCAACAGCTCCATTGCAATGCACGCCCTCTGTCTCTCTTTATACTTCTTCAACACTAGGGATGTGCAGCTGTCAACAGCTCTATTGCAATGCACGCCCTCTGTCTCTCTTTATATTTCTGGAACACTAGGGATGTGCAGCTGTCAACAGCTCCATTGCAATGCACGCCCTCTGTCTCTATACTTCTTCAACACTAGGGCTGTGCAGCTGTCAACAGCTCTATTGCAATGCACGCCCTCTGTCTCTCTTTATATTTCTTCAACACTAGGGATGTGCAGCTGTCAACAGCTCCATTGCAATGCACGCCCTCTGTCTCTCTTTATATTTCTGGAACACTAGGGCTGTACAGCTGTCAACAGCTCCATTGCAATGCACGCCCTCTGTCTCTCTTTATACTTCTTCAACACTAGGGATGTGCAGCTGTCAACAGCTCTATTGCAATGCACGCCCTCTGTCTCTCTTTATATTTCTGGAACACTAGGGATGTGCAGCTGTCAACAGCTCCATTGCAATGCACGCCCTCTGTCTCTCTTTATATTTCTGGAACACTAGGGATGTGCAGCTGTCAACAGCTCCATTGCAATGCACGCCCTCTGTCTCTCTTTATATTTCTGGAACACTAGGGATGTGCAGCTGTCAACAGCTCTATTGCAATGCACGCCCTCTGTCTCTCTTTATATTTCTTCAACACTAGGGATGTACAGCTGTCAACAGCTCCATTGCAATGCACGCCCTCTGTCTCTCTTTATATTTCTGGAACACTAGGGATGTGCAGCTGTCAACAGCTCTATTGCAATGCACGCCCTCTGTCTCTCTTTATATTTCTTCAACACTAGGGATGTACAGCTGTCAACAGCTCCATTGCAATGCACGCCCTCTGTCTCTCTTTATATTTCTTCAACACTAGGGATGTACAGCTGTCAACAGCTCCATTGCAATGCACGCCCTCTGTCTCTCTTTATATTTCTTCAACACTAGGGATGTACAGCTGTCAACAGCTCCATTGCAATGCACGCCCTCTGTCTCTCTTTATATTTCTGGAACACTAGGGATGTGCAGCTGTCAACAGCTCTATTGCAATGCACGCTCTCTGTCTCTCTTTATATTTCTGGAACACTAGGGATGTGCAGCTGTCAACAGCTCCATTGCAATGCACGCCCTCTGTCTCTCTTTATATTTCTTCAACACTAGGGATGTGCAGCTGTCAACAGCTCTACTGCAATGCACGCCCTCTGTCTCTCTTTATATTTCTGGAACACTAAGGATGTGCAGCTGTCAACAGCTCTATTGCAATGCACGCCCTCTGTCTCTCTTTATATTTCTTGAACACTAGGGATGTGCAGCTGTCAACAGCTCTATTGCAATGCACGCCCTCTGTCTCTCTTTATATTTCTGGAACACTAGGGATGGGCAGCTGTCAACAGCTCCATACTTCTCTCTGGTGGAGGGTGGTAGTGAGGAACAGGACAAAGAGAGAGGGAGATGACAGAGAGACAGAGACAGAGAAAGACAGAGAGCCATGGAGCGGGAAAAGAGAGTTTCATTCATGAACAGCAGTGCAGAAGGCAATCTCGTAATTAATTTACGCATTGTTTCACTCACGGGTTTCACACAGACAGAGGCTTGCTATGTTGTCAGAAGACACTGCTAAAGTGGAAATAGTTATTTCATTCATGAGTTCACAACTTCAACAGAGACGGCATTGTTAACCACATTGTTCATGGAGTCCCACAGAGATCTGTTTTAGGCCCAGTGCTCTTCACACTGTACACTGCTCCTCTCGCTGAAATTATCAACCACAACAATGTTAGTCATCATTCGTATGCTGATGACTCTCAACTTCAGAAGAGTGATACCCATAAAAAATTGTCCTCGCTTTTGAAGGAAACATCTGAATGCTTCTGAGTGTGAACACGAACCCTTATCACAACACAGCTTTACACATACTCGGAATAATACTAAGTTCACGGAAACCGTGCAGTGATGGGAAAGTGCATGTGAAAAAGACCAGAAAAAAGGGGGGGAAACACAAACAAGAGAGGCAAAAACCACCAGCTCCCACAGTGGAGCGCACGCGCACAACAGATTAAAAAAAAAGTAAACAAAAACAAAAAACAACGAAAAAGAGGTTGTTTTGCTATCGTTTATCGGCTACCCATTTTGAAAAGCCCTATAAGCCTTTCCTCAGATTTGTGCAAATCCGGAGAGAAAAAAGCGGGGGTGGAGAGAACGAGATTAAAATGTGAGCATACCCACAACGTACACACGCACAAAATCACTGTTACACACTCCCAGGCATGGGCGCTCACACACACACACACGCAAGCGCGCTTTGACAGACACCACACATGCACAGACACACAAACGCATAGTTGTGCACACGCATTCTACCATTGCTTACATACATACACAGACGCGCGCACAAATACATGCACACTCGCGTATGCACACACACACACATATGCACATGCACACACCATCCACACTTACACGGGCATACACACACGCGCGCGCCTGCACACACACACACACACACACACACACACACACACACACACACACACACACACACACACGCAGTGCATAAAACTGTAATTGACTGTTTTGGTGAGTCCGCGTGGTATTTTCAGGCTTCCGTCTTGGCAGGAAAGAAATTTCAGGCTTGAGTAGGTCTCTGCTTGCACCCCCGCAGAGAGAGACAGACAGACAGACAGACAGACAGACAGAGGAAGAAGAAACAAAAACAAAACGAAACATAAACATCCCCCTGACCTCCCTCTAACGCCTAGGTCCGTAACCCCCATTCCCCCCATCCCCACCCCATCCCCACTCCACCCCATCCCACCCCACACCACACCACACCCCATCCCCACCCCACTCCACCCCACCCCACCACACCACACCTCCCACCTGACACACGTTTTCTTGGGACAGACATCAACATCCATTTGGTTTTAGTCCGAGCAGTCACACACAGTGACCTCACGTCCCCCACAGGAATGGAGGTGGACACGACAACACACCACACATTTACCTGCTGGACACGACAACACACCATACATTTACCTGCTGGACACGGTGACAGTTTGAAGACAGAGAGACAGGGAAAGAGAGAGAGATGGAGGGTGGGAGGTGGAGAGAGACAGAGACAGACAGAGAAAGAGGGAGGGAGGTAGGGAGAGAAAGACTGAAAGAGAGATGGAGGGAGGGAGGTAGAGATAGAAAGACAGACAGAGAGATGGAGGGTGGGAGGTGGAGAGAGACAGAGACAGACAGAGAAAGAGAGACAGATAGAGAAAGAGAGAGGGATGGAAGGATGGGGGTAGGGAGAGAAAGACAGACAGAGAGATGGAGGGAGGTAGACAGAGACAGACAGACAGAGAGATGGAGGGAGGGGGAGAGAGAGAAAAAAAATGGAGGGAGGGAGTGAGACAGAGACAGAGAGACAGAGACAGAACACAATACAATGCAAACACCATGATGCAACATACATAGAAAACTTGGTATAACATCAGTTCCAAATGAAAACTAGCCAAACTACGAAACATAATGCATACGAAACAGTACTCAAGACGTACTAGTTTCTCGGACTTTCAAAGCTTCATGTAAATACAAAGCGAGGTTTCTAATAATGTCATAGGAGGTTGAAGGCATTGATAGGTTCGATTTAATCACATCTGGTTGTCTATAATATCTAGCATTAATATATCTTTCTCTAATATTCCTCAAAACTGGACAACAAAGAAAAAAAATTCAAGAGAGAGAGAGTGAGAGTAAATGAAATGAAGATGTATTTGACAACAGTGGACAGATTACATGATGACCTTGACCTTGCCGTCGATAACAAGAGATGAACGCCGATTACGAAATGCGTCATAGCGAAA
The DNA here is from genome assembly GCF_041734735.1 of Babylonia areolata. NCBI lineage: Eukaryota > Metazoa > Mollusca > Gastropoda > Neogastropoda > Buccinidae > Babylonia > Babylonia areolata. Next base: position 24,824,614 of record NC_134909.1, on the reverse strand, counting down.
GTGATGATCACATACATTCACGTATTGACAGACAGGCACATTGCCAGTGTCGTCATTAATTTGATTGAGTAGATAAGAGCTATTGGCACGTTGCGCCACTGACGACCATGTGGCGCTATAAGATTGACATTAGCGATTAAAAAAAAAATTATAGATGTGTGTGTGTGCGTGCGTGTGTGTGTGTGTGTGTGTGTGTGTGTGCCTACCAGAGTGGATTTCTTCCACATAATTTTGTCAGAGGACAACACTGGTAGCGATCAGTTCTTCGTCAGAGGACAACACTGGTAGCCATCAGTTCTTCGTCAGAGGACAACACTGGTAGCCATCAGTTCTTCGTCAGAGGACAACACTGGTAGCCATCAGTTCTTCGTCAGAGGACAACACTGGTAGCCATCAGTTCTTCGTCAGAGGACAACACTGGCAGCCATCAGTTCTTCGTCAGAGGACAACACTGGCAGCCATCAGTTCTTCCTCAGTGCGCCAAGCGCGTGCTGCACACGGGACCTCGCTTCGTCATCTAATCCGAATGACCAGACGCTCAGTTCGATTTTCCAGTCAAACCTGGGAGAAAGGGCGAGAGCGGGATTCGAACCCAATCCCACATGGACACTGTAGGGTAGGTAGGCCTAACTGCAAGCGATCCAGTCGAAGCGAGTAGTTCAACGTGTGTTTTGTACAGATAACAGTTTGTACGATCGTCAAATTAGCTCCTCTGTTTTTGAAGGTTTTCTACGATTGGTTCCACCAGGAAGAGTTCGTCTGCTCCTTCTTTTCAACGTTTTTTCAACGGTTGAAATAGCAGGGGTGCCTGAGGGTAAATGAAAACGGGCAAGTCTAACTGCGAACGATGGGTAGGTGCATGTGGACAATCAAACCAGAAGCAGGTTTTAAACTCATTAGACACATTTTTGGAACATCGCACCAGACTGTTGTACTGTTTATTTTGGAGATTCCTGTCAAAACTGACGTTCTGATCTCTCATCAACATGCTTTCTTTATTCTCCCAGCACTGCACAGCTAATTCAATATATCCAGTCAAACCAGCTATTTGAAAGTTCATGTCCTAATACTTAGAGAGCACGTTTGTGAGCTTGGTCGGAAGTGGTGCGCGAACAGAAGGAAGAGCGCGGAAATCGCAGAAAAAAGCTGATGTTTGACTGGCTCTTTGAAATCGATATTCATTAAGGTATCAGAACGAATTCGAAACAAACGTTAAATCGCGAAGTATGTGTGGTGAGAACGCTTAGAAGTGGGGCGGTATACGAACTGTTCGGAATCACACACTGTTCGTCATCAGGCAAACCCTCCCTGTCTGTAGATAAGAACACCTGTGCCACCTGCTGATAGGGGGAAGATGGACGTGGTCCAGGTGCTGTGCCACGAGGGAGGTGGAGATGGACAAGGTCCAGGTACTGGCGCCACGAGGGAGGTGGAGATGGACAAGGTCCAGGTGCTGGCGCCACGAGGGAGGTGGAGATGGACAAGGTCCAGGTGCTGGCGCCACGAGGGAGGTGGAGATGGACAAGGTCCACGTGCTGGCGCCACGAGGGAGGTGGAGATGGACAAGGTCCAGGGGCGCCACGAGGGAGGCTGGCGGGAGGACGCCAGGAAGGTCCGCAATCACCGCTCTGTCCTGGTCGTCTGGGGACTTCGCCGACACTGGAGTAAGGGAGGCAATTCTTCCCTTTCCTTGTCAGCGAGGATTGAATTATTTCCCTTTTGCTGACGACTTCAGCCAGTGGGGGTGTTGTTTAGTTTTTTATCTTTTCTTTCTTTCTTTCTGCTTTTTTTTTTCTTCTTCTTTCTTTCTTTCTTTCTTTCTTTCTTTCCTTTTGCTGTTTTCTTTCTTTCTTTCTTTCTTTCTTTCTTTCCTTTTGCTGTTTTCTTTCTTTCTTTCTTTCCTTTTGCTGTTTTCTTTCTTTCTTTCTTTCTTTCCTTTTGCTGTTTTCTTTCTTTCTTTCTTTCCTTTTTATTCTTACTCTCGTGTTTATTCATTTATCTATTCATTTATGTATTTATTCGAGGAGGATTTATTCATCTCTTTATCTACTCAATCATGTTCGTCGTTTTTCTTTTCTTTTCTTTTTTTTTTTTTTTTTTTTTTTTTTTTTTGTTTGTTTTTGTCCATCCAACGAGTTGAGAGAAGAGGAAGAAGAAGCACTACTGCCAAACTATCAACACTGAACTCTGCTAGGACAACCTACACCACACCTCCCCCTCCACCCCCTTGGATCTGTCTGTTAGGACAACCTACACCACCCCTCCCCCTCCACCCCCTTAGCTCTGTCTGTTAGGACAACCTACACCACCCCTCCCCCTCCACCCCCTTAGCTCTGTCTGCTAGGACAACCTACACCACCCCTCCCCCTCCACCCCCTTAGCTCTGTCTGCTAGGACAACCTACACCACCCCTCCCCCTCCACCCCCTTAGCTCTGTCTGTTAGGACAACCTACACCACCCCTCCCCCTCCACCCCCTTAGCTCTGTCTGTTAGGACAACCTACACCACCCCTCCCCCTCCACTCACATGGCTCTGTCTGTTAGGACAACCTACACCACCCCTCCCCCTCCACTCACATGGCTCTGACTGTTAGGACAACCTACACCACCCCTCCCCCTCCACCCCCTTGGCTCTGTCTGTTAGGACAACCTACACCACCCCTCCCCCTCCACCCCCTTAGCTCTGTCTGTTAGGACAACCTACACCACCCCTCCCCCCCCCCCTCCACTCACATGGCTCTGTCTGTTAGGACAACCTACACCACACCCCCCCCTCCACTCACATGGCTGTCTGTTAGGACAACCTACACCACCCCTCCCCCTCCACCCCCTTGGATCTGTCTGTCACTTTCCTTACACTGGAGCACCTGTCGTGTCTGCCCGTGCCAGCGTGCATTTGAGGAACGTAGTGGATTACTGTCTTGTCAGAACAGATTTCTGTGTGTGTGGAATGTAGTGGATTATACAGGGCTGGATTACTGTCTTGTCAGAACAGCTTTCTGTGTGTGTGGAATGTAGTGGATTATACAGGGCTGGATTACTGTCTTGTCAGAACAGCATTCTGTGTGTGTGGAATGTAGTGGATTATATAGGGCTGGATTACTGTCTTGTCAGAACAGCTTTCTGTGGAATGTAGTGGATTATATAGGGCTGGATTACTGTCTTGTCAGAACAGCTTTCTGTGTGTGTGGAATGTAATGGATTATATAGGGCTGGATTAACTGTCTTGTTAGAACAGCTTTCTGTGTGTGTGGAATGTAGTGGATTATATAGGGCTGGATTAACTGTCTTGTTAGAACAGCTTTCTGTGTGTGGAATGTAATGGATTATATTGGGCTGGATTAACTGTCTTGTCAGAACAGCTTTCTGCGTGGAATGTAGTGGATTATACAGGGCTGGATTACTGCCTCGAAAAACCCGAGGTCTGGTTTGCAGCACATGTTTGGCTTACTGAAAAAGAAGCCATGGCATTGTGCGTGTTGTCCTCTCGCAGAATCCTGTAGAAGGAACCCACCTTGATGGTACTCAAATACACATGCATGCGCTCAACGCCTGACTATACATTGTGAATCTATTACCTCCCTTAATAATAGAAATGAAAATAAAAGTCTGCCTTTGCCTCGTCTTTTGTCATTAACAAGGTCAGCTGGGGTCATCTTTCTGACCTGATGTACGTGGTCAGAGTGTGTATATACCACAACTGTTCCGCAATATTCTGTGACAAATGAGTCTTGGTGTTACGAGTGCTCACATAAAATATTTCCTATTTCACCTCAAGGAGAGTTATGTCAGACTGTGGAGCAGCTGTATAGTATTTTGTGCGACTGTCGTCATTGTGGAGACCCCAGCCGTCGCTGACACTGCTTCATTGGCGTTTTAACGCGCTGCGACATGCGAGGAACTAACATAAATCATCAGGAGAAAAAGGTTTGTTATTTGGGCTTGGTGTCCAGAGAGAGAGACAGATATAGACAGAGACAGACAGACAGAGAGACACAGACAGACAGACAAAGAACCGGAGACAGACAGACAGCGAAACGGAGACAGACAGACGATAGCAAATGACGGACGAGTCATTATTCCACTGTAAGAGGGAGAGTCAATAAAGACCAACACAGAACAAAGTCAAGAGACAACAACAAAAGTGAATTTCCAAAAGATAGCAGTAAAGAAAGAAATAAAGAATATTCGGATTTAAGTCAAACAAAAAGTAAAATGTATAATTCCACCACTGTCACATCTGATGACAAACCAAGGTGTGTGTGCCTGACCCCCTCCCCTCCCCCGTCCCCCCTCCTTGTTCTCCCGCCCCATTCAGCTGGAGAGCAGTGTGGGTTGTGCTGATTGCACGTGGGTCTCGGATCTCAGTCTCAGTTCAAAGAGATCAACCTTTCTTAGCTTGTCAGCGACAGGATACAGAGCTTTCCGCCCGTGACTGTCATAGGAGGCAGTCGTGCCTGTTCTGGTGCTCCCCAGGGCTGTTTGCCCGGTTCTACGCTCGTCAGACATAGTGCACGTGAGAACCGACCACTTCGTGTAGATGAAATTGCACAACTATTAGGAAAAGAAAAACCCAACACTGTATTTGAGTACAATGCTTTATACAACGCAGTCCCAAGGGAATGGCCGGGCTGGTACAAACAGAAATCTGCAAGGGTCGTTTCAGGACATTCCGTGTGACGTAATGCATACAAAGCAAAACCAAAAGTCATTAAGAAATTATCAAAGGATAGAAGCAATACAGATTATTGGAGAAGAAATTTTAATTTTGAGTTGAATAATAGCATATGGATTATACCCAGAAAAGCGACAGAAGAGTTTCGATTACGTGAATTACAGTGGAAAATAAATCACATCTACCCTACTAACACAATCGTCCCCCCCCCATCCCCCTAAAAAAATAACAACCAAAAAAAAAAAAAAAGTAACAGAAACTAACAGATGCGAGTATTGTGTGAATAAGATTGAATTCATTGAACATTGTTTCTTTCGTTGCCCGTTAGTTAACGCATTTTGGAGAAATATTGAAACAATTCTTCATTGCAAAGCTTGTTTAGTAGTAAAATTAACTGAAACAGACACCTTGTTTGGCGTTCTAAAGGACAGATTCAAGCAACAGCAGTTAGAAACAACCAACCACATTTTACTTATTGGTAAAATGTGTGTAAATATAGCTAAAAACAACAACAACAAAAACAAAAACAAACAATTGTATCACTTCATATCATTTTTGAATATACCTACACTTAAGAAACATCTGCTCCCTTCTCTGATATTGTAGACATTGTATATTCTGTTCATGTATTTTGTTTTTGTTGTCTTGACAATGCCTGCAGATGATGCTTGGAATTTGGATCAATGCTCTATTTCTCATTGCAGCATTATTTATTGTAATGTATCACACACACGCACACACACACACACACACACACACACACACACACACACACACACACACACACACACACACACACACACACACTTGACCATCCAAAAATTCATAAGTGTACTTAGATATTCATTGAAATTGTCCATGAAACGAGAATAGTCAAGTGTGAACACGAAGTCTTATCACAACACAGCTTTACACATACTCGGAATAATACTAAGTTCGCGGAAACCGTGCAGTGATGGGAAAGTGCATGTGAAAAAGACCAGAAAAAAGGAGAAAAACAACAACAAACGTGGAAAATAAAGAAAAAAAAAATGTAATTTTTTTTTTTTTCTCGGCCAATGAAGAAGGCATGTGTAGCACTATATAAATGATAACCTGGTTCCAACTGAGGCCACAATAAAACAAAAGGAGCCAGACTGTGCCAGCTTCGACATCGTCACACAAAGTGACCAAACTCCATCCCGATCTGCCAGGTGAGGACCATCCACCCCGGTCTGAAGACCATCCCGCTCTGCCAGGTGAGGACCATCCATCCCGATCTGCCAGGTGAGGACCATCCACCCCGATCTGCCAGGTGAGGACCATCCATCCCGATCTGCCAGGTGAGGACATCCCGATCTGTCAGGTGAGGACATCCCGATCTGCCAGGTGAGGGCCATCCATCCCGATCTGCCAGGTGAGGGCCATCCATCCCGATCTGTCAGGTGAGGACCATCCATCCCCATCTGCCAGGTGAGGACCATCCATCCCGATCTGTCAGGTGAGGACCATCCATCCCGATCTGCCAGGTGAGGACCATCCATCCCCATCTGCCAAGTGAGGACCATCCATCCCGATCTGCCAGGTGAGGACCATCCATCCCGATCTGTCAGGTGAGGACCATCCATCCCGATCTGTCAGGTAAGGACCATCCATCCCGATCTGTCAGGTGAGGACCATCCATCCCGATCTGCCAGGTGAGGACCATCCATCCCGATCTGCCAGGTGAGGACCATCCATCCCGATCTGTCAGGTGAGGACCATCCATCCCGATCTGTCAGGTGAGGACCATCCATCCCGATCTGCCAGGTGAGGACCATCCCGATCTGTCAGGTGAGGACCATCGAGGCGAACACAACACAATCGGCCCCGCCGGCTCCACAGGAGGACCATCCTGCTGGGGTTTCACTCATCAGGATTTACAGACAGTCCCTGTACACGCCCTAAAAGGCTGTGAAGCGTCACTATCATCTCAAGATGCTGTTGTGACCATACGCCGAAGGGGGCGTGGTTTACTTGCTGGACACGGCAGTACCGCAGTGTAAGTGCAGGAAGCTCTGCTCTCCATGGAAGGGACCCGGGATCACGCCGCACCAGCACAGAGCAGTTCAGCCACCGGAGCAGGCATGAAGAAAACCACCCGAATGACTGGACGCTCAGGTCCATTTTCAGGTCAGAGAAAGGACGAGAGTGGGATTCCAATCCAGACCCTCACGGACTGGGCATTGACAGACCAGCGTCCTAACCTTCCTGCTGTGTGCTGTCAGGCACACTGAAGAACAGACCAGGCAACAGCCCAGGCATGTCACTGCTGTCAGCCACACTGAAGAACAGACCAGGCAACAGCCCAGGCATGTCACTGCTGTCAGACACACTGAAGAACAGATCAGGCAACAGCCCAGGCATGTCACTGCTGTCAGACACACTGAAGAACAGATCAGGCAACAGCCCAGGCA
>NC_134909.1:24800004-24812504 GCF_041734735.1 Babylonia areolata | reverse complement strand
CAACCTGCTTGCATCATAGTGGGCAAGGTTCTGATAAAATCTGATCATACAGTAAAGCAGTATCACTGTATTGATGTTGACATATGACGTAGAGTACAGCAGTATCACTGTATTGATGTTGACAGATAACGTAGAGTACAGCAGTATCACTGTATTGATGTTGACATATGACGTAGAGTACAGCAGTATCACTGTATTGATGTTGACAGATGACGTAGAGTACAGCAGTATCACTGTATTGGTGTTGACATATGACGTAGAGTACAGCAGTATCACTGTATTGATGTTGACAGATGACGTAGAGTACAGCAGTATCACTGTATTGATGTTGACAGATGACGTAGAGTACAGCAGTATCACTGTATTGATGTTGACAAATGACACACAGTATCACTGTATTGATGTTGACAGATGGCATACAGTAAAGATGTATCACCGTATTGATGTTGACATATGACATACAGTATCACTGTATTGATGTTGACAGATGACACACAGTATCACTGTATTGATGTTGACAGATGGCATACAGTAAAGATGTATCACTGTATTGATGTTGACATATGATATACAGTATCACTGTATTGATGTTGACATATGATATACAGTATCACTGTATTGATGTTGACAGATGACACACAGTATCACTGTATTGATGTTGACAGATGGCATACAGTATCACTGTATTGATGTTGACAGATGATGGCACAGTGATGGCGGCAGCACAAGCTGGTGAGTATTATTGATGTCATGGTTGACTGGTGAGTATTATCGATGTCATGGTTGACTGGTGAGTATTATTGATGTCATGGTTGACTGGTGAGTATTATGTCATGGTTGACTGGTGAGTATTTTTGATGTCATGGTTGACTGGTGAGTATTATCGATGTCATGGTTGACTGGTGAGTATTATGTCATGGTTGACTGGTGAGTATTATCGATGTCATGGTTGACTGGTGAGTATTATCGATGTTATGGTTGACTGGTGAGTATCATGGAGGTTCTGTATCACTGATGTCCTGGTTGGACTGTTGTGTATCACTGATGGTTGGACTGTTGTGTATCATTGATGGACTGTTGTGTATCACTGATGGTTGGACTGTTGTGTATCATTGATGGACTGTTGTGTATCATTGATGGTTGGACTGTTGTGTATCACTGATGGTTGGACTGTTGTGTATCATTGATGGACTGTTGTGTATCATTGATGGACTGTTGTGTATCATTGATGGTTGGACTGTTGTGTATCACTGACGGTTGGACTGTTGTGTATCATTGATGGACTGTTGTGTATCACTGACGGTTGGACTGTTGTGTATCATTGATGGACTGTTGTGTACCACTGATGGTTGGACTGTTGTGTATCACTGATGGACTGTTGTGTATCACTGATGGTTGGACTGTTGTGTATCACTGATGGACTGTTGTGTATCACTGACGGTTGGACTGTTGTGTATCACTGATGGACTGTTGTGTATCACTGATGGTTGGACTGTTGTGTATCACTGATGGTTGGACTGTTGTGTATCATTGATGGTTGGACTGTTGTGTATCACTGATGGACTGTTGTGTATCACTGATGGACTGTTGTGTATCACTGATGGTTGGACTGTTGTGTATCACTGATGGACTGTTGTGTATCACTGATGGTTGGACTGTTGTGTATCACTGATGGTTGGACTGTTGTGTATCACTGATGGACTGTTGTGTATCACTGATGGACTGTTGTGCATCACTGATGGTGTATCACTGATGGTTGGACTGTTGTGTATCATTGATGGACTGTTGTGTATCACTGATGTCCTGGTTGGACTGTTGTGTATCACTGACGGTTGGACTGTTGTGTATCACTGATGGTTGGACTGTTGTGTATCACTGATGGTTGGACTGTTGTGTATCATTGATGGACTGTTGTGTATCACTGACGGTTGGACTGTTGTGTATCACTGATGTCCTGGTTGGACTGTTTTGTATCATTGATGGTTGGACTGTTGTGTATCACTGGTGGACTGTTGTGTGTATCACTGATGGTTGGACTGTTGTGTATCACTGATGGACTGTTGTGTATCACTGATGGACTGTTGTGTATCACTGATGGTTGGTTGGACTGCTGTGTATCACTGATGGTTGGACTGTTGTGTATCACTGATGGACTGTTGTGTATCACTGATGGTTGGACTGTTGTGTATCACTGATGGACTGTTGTGTATCACTGATGGACTGTTGTGTATCACTGATGGACTGTTGTGTATCACTGATGGACTGCTGTGTATCACTGATGGACTGTTGTGTATCACTGATGGACTGTTGTGTATCACTGATGGACTGCTGTGTATCACTGATGGACTGTTGTGTATCACTGATGGACTGCTGTGTATCACTGATGGACTGTTGTGTATCACTGATGGTTGGACTGTTGTGTATCACTGATGGACTGTTGTGTATCACTGATGGTTGGACTGTTGTGTATCACTGATGGACTGTTGTGTATCACTGATGGTTGGACTGGGTAGGGCTTGGATTATAGTGTGTGTGTGTGTGTGTGTGTGTGTGTGTGTGTGTGTGTGTGTGTGTGTGTGTGTGTGTGTAAGTAGTGTGTGCTCGAGAGCCACTTTTCCCCTCTTTATCTCTTAACATTTATGTATGTATGTATATATGTATATTTGTATGTATGTATGTATATATATCCTCTCTAGAAACTAAACAAAACAATAACAAAAACAACAAACAAACAAAAAGAAACGAAAAAAAGAAAACAGACACGCCACACAGACACACGGGGACACAGTCACACACACACACACACACATAGATACACACACACACACACACACAGACACACACACACACACACACACACACACACACACACACACACACACACACACACACCTGCGTGCTTTCACGCTGCTGAGAACACGCAAATGTAATCACACCCACTGTGCATGCATCCACAAGTGTAAAGACAGACCGTAACACACACACACACACACACACACACACACACACACACACACACACACACACCAACAAACCCTGTTAATAATTCATACCTCTCCTACAGAAGCAGACAGACGGAGTTGTTGATGTGAAACAGTCACGATGCGGTGAGCCGTGAACGAACAGACGTACAGACAATGGCAGTGTTGTTGTGGAAGCGGTGTGTTGAGCTGAGTGGAGAGCTGTGATGTGTCCACTGTGACAGGCGACACAGCCTTCATGCACCCCCTGTGCGCTCTGCGTCTCACCTCCACACTTCACAAACTGGAAAAAAATATATAGATGGATATAAAAAGAAGAAGAAGGTTTAATCGATTGTGTGTGTGTGTGTGTGTGTGTGTGTGTGTGTGGAAGAGCTATACCCCTCTCCTCACACCCACTTGCTGTATTTTGGACAGGCAAACTGAACGAAGATTAAACAACAGTACAGAGTGCTAACTGTCTCCATTTACAAGGTACACAACTTGAAGTCAGTGCTTGCTTATGCTACCGATTCAGCCAGCACACGTGTAAATAAAGGGTACATTTCAAAGAACCCAAACACTTCCTCAAAAAGGAGCTCAGCGCTTCTCCTTATACGATTATTTGACATGTGCACACAGCAGTGAAGACAGAAGAAATATGCAAACACTAATTAGCTATTATTCAAGACTGGCACAGGCTATTTTATGCGTGTTACCTTTCTTTTCAGGATGTATTCATTGTGTCCGCCCTATTGTTCTCACCATTTCAGTAGCGTTATTTGAAAACCTGTCAGCCACACAACGAAGCCGTCACCTGCACAACATCACGATTCGTCAGCTGTAGTCCCAGTGCTGACAGACCACAGAGAGGTGTCGGTGTTAGGCTGCCAAGAGACTACATACCAGAAGAGACCCTGCACCACTGTTGAGTCACTTTGGTGGTGGTCTCTAGTGCCTGTTCTGGTTCAGCCACTTACTATGCCCCCTCCTCCTCCACCCCCCACAGACACCCACTCACATCCCACAGACACACACACCCCCTCACCCTCCCCCCATACACACATCCTCCCCCACACCACCCACAGACACACACCCTCCCCCACACCCTCCACACATACACACCTTCCCCTACCCCCTCCACACATACACACCTTCCCCCACACCCTCCATACACACACCCTCCCCCACCATCTACACACACACACCCTCCTCCACCCTCCATACACACACCATCCCCCACACCCTCCATACACACACACCTTCCCCCACCGCCTCCATACACACACCATCCCCCACCTTCCATACACACACACCCTCCCCCACCCTCCAGACACACACACCTTCCCCCACACCCTCCATACACACACACCCTCCCCCACCCTCCAGACACACACCATCCCCCACCTTCCATACACACACACCCTCCCCCACCCTCCAGACACACACACCTTCCCCCACACCCTCCATACACACACACCATCCCCCACCTTCCATACACACACACCCTCCCCCACCCTCCAGACACACACACCTTCCCCCACCCCCTCCATACACACACCTTCCCACACCCCCTCCATACACACACCCTCCCCCACCCCCTCCATACACACACCCTCCCCCACCCTCCAGACACACACACCCTCCCCCACCCCCTCCATACACACACACCCTCCCCCACCCTCCAGACACACACACCTTCCCCCACCCCCTCCATACACACACACCCTCCCCCATCCTCCAGACACACACACCCTCCCCACACCCTCCAGACAGACATACACACACCCTCCCCCACCCTCCAGACATACACACCCTACCCCACCCTCCTGACATACACACGCCCTCCCCCAACCCCTCCACACATACACACACCCTCCCCCACCCTCCACACATACACACACCCTCCCCCACCCTCCAGATACACACACCCTTCCCCACCCTCCAGATACACACACCCTTCCCCACCCCCTCCAGATACACACACCCTTCCCCACCCCCTCCAGATACACACACCCTCCCCCAACCTCCAGACATACACACACCCTCCCCCAACCTCCAGACATACACACACCCTCCCCCAACCTCCAGACATACACACACCCTCCCCCACCCTCCAGACACACACCCCCTCCCCCACCCCCTCCAGACACACACACACCCTTCCCCATCCTCCAGACGTACACACCTTCCCCAGCCTCCAGACACACACACCCTCCTCCACCCTCCATACACACACCCTCTCCCACCCTCCAGACATACACACCTTCCCCCATCCTCCAGACATACACACACCCTCCCCCACCCTCCAGACATACACACACCCTCCCCCATCCTCCAGACATACACACATCCTCCCCCACCCTCCAGATACACACACCCTCCCCCACCTTCCAGACATACACACACCCTCCCCCAACCTCCAGACATACACACACCCTCCCCCACCCCCTCCAGACACACACACACCCTCCCCCACCCTCCAGACATACACACCCCCTCCCCCACCCCCTCCAGACACACACACACCCTCCCCCACCCCCTCCAGACACACACACACCCTTCCCCACCCTCCAGATACACACACCCTCCCCCACCCTCCAGACATACACACACCCTCCTCCACCCTCCAGACATACACACACCCTCCCCCACCCTCCAGACATACACACACCCTTCCCCACCCTCCAGACATACACACACCCCTCCCCCACCCTCCAGACATACACACCCCTCCCCCACCCTCCAGACATACACACACCCTCCCCCACCCCCTCCAGACACACACCTCCTCCCCCACCCTCCAGATACACCCACCCTCCAGACATACACACCCTCCCCCACCCCCTCCAGACACACACCCCCTCCCCCACCCTCCAGATACACCCACCCTCCAGACATACACACCCTCCTCCACCCCCTCCAGACACACACCCCCTCCCCCACCCTCCAGATACACCCACCCTCCAGACATACACACCCTTCCCCACCCCTCCAGATACACACCCCCTCCCCCACCCTCCAGACACACACACCCTCCAGACATACACACCTTCCCCCACCCTCCAGACATACACACACCCTAGACACAAACACAGACTCCCCTGACGACGACAGTATTCGTTTTCCCAGAGGCAGACTGAGTTATCTTCCCCTTGAAATTCAGACCGCAATCACGTCCTTCCAGCGTCAGTTCTCAACATCATAAATTACTTTTTTAACATCAGCCATAACAAATGGCTTCATTCTCATGACCCAGCCACTTAAGAAGCCAAAATCGACCACTTCCCTAAAAACGACAAGCATAACTCGGGCAAATGGGACCAGCCTAGACCCTTAGCAAGCTACAGCTAAGTTTAATGACCTGTGGGTTGACGGCCTTGAGGCCAAGGTTTTGAGGACACCCCGGAAACACTCTGTGTCGGCTCTTGTATGAAGTCAGTACTTTAAACTTGATTTGAATTCTACCTGGACTGAATCAGACATGGCTATGGGCGCAATACCTGAGTGGCTAAAGCATTGGACTTTCAAACTGAGGGTCCCAGGTTCGAATCTCGTTGATTAGCTGCGGCTGGTGGGTAAGAGGTGGAGATTCCCCCGTCAAGATGTGTGCAGACCTGCCAGTGTTTGAACCCGTTCCTGGTGTAGACACACGCCGCAGAAGGTCAAACACGCACGTTAAATATCATTAACCTATGTAAGCGTGCGGTGGCTTACGGAAACAAGAACATACCGAGCATGCACACCCCCAAAAAACGGAGTATGGCTGCCTACATGGCGTGGTAAATAAACAACACGGTCATACAGGTAAAATGTTACATATGTGTATGTGTGCATGACTGAAACCCGATTGAGTGACACAGAAAACTAATGATGATGATGATGACCGCCCGATGGCAGCTGTCAGTCGGCTGTACCCAGGTAAACAGCCTGCTGTACAAATGACTGTGTGTTTGTGAAGCACTCACAGCTTGGTTCCTGTCCGAGGATAGGGGCTGTACCCAGGTAAACAGCCTGTTGTACAAATGACTCTGTGTTTGTGAAGCACTCACAGCTTGGTTCCTGTCCGAGGATAGGGGCTGTACCCAGGTAAACAGCCTGCTGTACAAATGACTGTGTGTTTGTGAAGCACTCACAGCTTGGTTTCTGTCCGAGGATAGGGGCTGTACCCAGGTAAACAGCCTGCTGTACAAATGACTCTGTGTTTGTGAAGCACTCACAGCTTGGTTTCTGTCCGAGGATAGGGGCTGTACCCAGGTAAACAGCCTGCTGTACAAATGACTCTGTGAAGCACTCACAGCTTGGTTCCTGTCCGAGGATAGGGGCTGTACCCAGGTAAACAGCCTGCTGTACAAATGACTCTGTGTTTGTGAAGCACTCACAGCTTGGTTTCTGTCCGAGGATAGGGGCTGTACCCAGGTAAACAGCCTGCTGTACAAATGACTCTGTGAAGCACTCACAGCTTGGTTTCTGTCCGAGGATAGGGGCTGTACCCAGGTAAACAGCCTGCTGTACAAATGACTGTGTTTGTGAAGCACTCACAGCTTGGTTTCTGTCCGAGGATAGGGGCTGTACCCAGGTAAACAGCCTGCTGTACAAATGACTCTGTGAAGCACTCACAGCTTGGTTTCTGTCCGAGGATAGGGGCTGTACAAGTATCTACATCGTCATCATCATTTGAAGTTATTGCTGATATAACTGTACATTTGAAGTTATTGCTGATATAACTGTACATTTGAAGTTATTGCTGATATAACTGTACATTTGAAGTTATTGCTGATATAACTGTACTTGATTTAAATGTGACGAGGACAGAGCGGCACAAGGGACAGCTGGTCTTGCTGATGCTGTTTTGTCTGACCCTTCAACTTTGTTTGTTTGTTTTTTTTTGTGGGGTGGGAGTAGGAGATGGAGGCGATGTCTTCGGTTGATCTTAAAAACCGGTATTCAGGCATGATGAGTCCTTTTGCGTTGTCTGACCGAAAGACATCTTGATTGTGTGTGTGTGTGTGTGTGTGTGTGTGTGTGTGTGTGTGTGTGTGTGTGTGTGTGTGTGTGTGTGTGTGTGTGTGTGTGCCTGTTCTGGTTCAGCCACACACACACACACCAACACACACACACACACACACACACACACACACACACACACACACACACACACACACACACCCTGACCCCGCACTGTGTGACAGGCACTGGAACCGTCCCTCAGGAGTTCCTGGCCTTCCTGGAGCAGCACCAGAAGCAGACCGCAGCAGCACCGTCGTCAGGGGACACAATCCCCAAACAGTCCTCCTCCCCCCTCCCCCAGCCCGCCCCTCCACCTCCTGTCCCCCCTCCACCCCCATCGGCCCCCGCTGTGTCCCAAGCCCCCACGGCGGAGCAGCTGTTGCAGTACCAGCAGGTCATCAAACAGCAACAGCAGCAGCTCCAGCAACTGCAACAAGTCCGTCAGCAGCTACAGCAGCAACAGAAGAGCCTGACTCAGCCACAGCCACAGCCACAGCCTCCTCCCCCTCCTTCCCTGCCGCCCCCCCAGCATCCCCCGCCCCCCGAGGTCAGCCCACATCGGCTGCAGGAGGCCCAGCGACAGCTACAGCAGCGGATCGAGGAGGAGCGCGCGCGGCACCAGCGGCACCAGCAGCAGATCCACGAGCAGCAGAAGCAGATCCAGCAGCTGCAGGAAGAGCACCACCGCCTGGAGCAGCAGCGTCTCCACCTCCAACAGCTGCAGGAGCAGCAGCGCCGCCTGCAGGAGGCCAAGGAGAGACAGCGACAGCAGCAGCTGCAGGAGAGACAGCAGCGCCTCAAGGAGCTGCAGGAGCAGGAGCAGAAGCTCCGACAGATGCAGGAGCAGCAGCGACGCCTGCAGCAGATCGAGGAGCAGCAGCGGCAGTTGCAGCGGATGCGGGAGGAGCAGAAGCGGCTGCAGCAGCTGGAGATGCGGCGCCAACAGCTGCAGCAGCTGCAGGACCAGGAGCGGCGTCTGGCGGAGCAGCAGCAGCGGCTTGAGCGGCAGAAACAACAGCTGCAGCGGCAGAGGCAGCAGACGGAACAGCAGCTGCACAGCCTGCAGAAAAGACCGTCTTCCATCCCCAACCCCCTCCCTCCCCCTCCTCCCCCCTCCCCACCGCTGGCCAACCCTAATCCCCTGTTGTCGCTGGGTGGTGGTGGTGGAGGTGGGGGGCTGCCACCACCACGCCGTCACCCACCCTCCCCTCCCGCCCCCATGCCCCTGTTTGTGGGTCTCCCCCCTCCTCGCTCACCTCCCCCACCTTCCCCCAGGGCCCCTGCCGGACTGCACGTACCGCTGTCCCTGCCGCCCAAGTCCCTGGCGGGGCCCGTGTCGGCACGGTCCCCGAACAGCCTGCCCCCCGTCCCCCTCGCCTCCCCGGCACACCGCGCACCCACCTTCCCCTTCCACCCCCACCCCAACTCTCCCGCCGCCCCCAGTGCCCACAGCACGGTCATCGCTCGGACCCGCCAGGGAACCATCGACTTCGTGCCCAGGGAGCACAAGCCGCGCCCTCCCCCACCCCCCGCCCCGCTCCCTCTCCACCACCACCAACGTCCCGTTTCCCCGGTGCGCGGGTCCCCGGCACTCCCCCTCCCTCCCCCTCGCTCCCCCTCCCCCCTCTCTCTGGCCCCCGGGAACATGGCGGCGCTCATGCAGAGGTTCAAGGCCGCCGCTTCCAGGACGGTCGGGGCTTCTGCCGGAGGAGTGGGAAGTCTGATGCCGCACGTGCCGTCCGTGTTGGGCGGCCCTCGCCCCGCCCTCCCACTGCCCCGCCCCCAGCCCGGCGCGCGGAAGGGCACCGTCTTCTCCAGCATGCCTATGCCGCGGGAGTTCCAGCTGAAGGCGCAGACGATGGGTCGGCAGATGTGCGTCACGCAGTACTACGAGTCTCTGGGCTGCATGGACCCCGCCGCCGCTCTACCGCCGGGCACGAAGACCGACGGTTTGATGCTGAGCTGCGCCTCGCCGACCTCCATCCACCTGTGCCAGAGGGTGGGGTCCAGCCTCCCGGGCTCCATGACCAGCAACCGGAACAACATGGCGCTGGCGCTGATGATGCAGACGTCCAGCTCCAAGGGGCTTCTGGAGCAGTGCCTCACGCCGCACACCTTCACCTCCTCCATGGGGTCCATGCTCCGGGCCGGGGGTCCAGGGGGGGCAGGGAACCCCGCCGCCATGATGATGATGATGGGGGGAGGGGGGATGGAGGGGGGAGGGGGCATGGCGGCGATGGCCATGATGAACATGATGAAGCAACAACAACAACAACGACGACAACAACAGCTCCAGGCTCAACTCAAATCAGCCAACACCAACATCTCCGCGACCACCGACAGCAACAACAGCAGCAGCTCCACCACGGCTGTTCCCAAGGCTACGCAGCCTCCCCAGGGTCACGGCCAGGGTCAGGGTCAAGGTCACGGGGAGGCCAAGTGCGGGTCAGTGATGCCTCTGCTGATGACGCAAGGCGGGGAGGGCATGCTGCAGACGGACCCCGCCAAGGCCGTGAGAGACCTGAGGCAGAAGATGCTGCCCTACACCTGTCAGGACATCCACCACGGGGTCTTCTTCAGGATGTGCTGTCCGGGTCATGGTACGTGTCTGGGTGGGTGGGGAAGGATGTGTGTGTGTGTGGGGGGGGGGGGGGGGGGGGGGGCGACGGGGGTAGGGGGTGTGGTATGGTAGGAGGGTACAACTGTCAGGACATCCACCACGGGGTCTTCGTTAAGATGTGCTGTCCGTGTCATGATACGTGTCTGGCTGGGTGGGTGAGGGTGTGGGTGTGGGTGTGTAGGAATCAGAATCAGAATCAGAATCAATTTCGATGTCAATTAAACCTTGACAAGGTTTATAAGACACGCGTGCAAAGTTGCACGTACCACACACAAAACGCAAAACAAAACGAAATAATAATAATGATAATAATAATAATAAATAAATAAATAACAAGAGATTGAATCACTCCTATTTACTTTGTCGTCTGGACAGCAGTTATTGACAAATTTTCCAAACAATCTCACAAGTTTGTCTTCCACTATTTACTCACTGAGTTTAATGATATTTGGGAGGTATTTATGAATTTGCACAATGATTGTTTTTGATTATAACTAAGATAACCTTCAAGCAAATAAGGTTCGGTTCTGTATTCATGATTAATGTTGTTAGAAAATAGTTGTGAAGACATATTTTCAGATTTGTTTCTCTTCCAATATAAAACATATCCATATTATAGTTTATTCATTATAATGTGGCTAAGTCTGTGAATATTGAATGTGGACTGGTTATTCCAAAGATTTTGTAATATAATTCTAACAAATTTAATCCATGTTCGGTGTTCCTCTGTAAGCATGTCATCAAACATAAGTTTTACATACGAATTTGCTCTTGCCTGTGTTATGTGAAACCAAGATTTTATTATTTGAATGATCACTTTTGAAGTTAATGGGTATTTACCTACTTCACTGAGTATCGCTAAAATTGTGGCTTTTTGTGTACTCCCAATGTTTGTTTGAAAATGTTGAAGTGAACATGCTCATGTGGAAATGTGTTAATGAGACAATTGTTATACAGTTTGTCAAAGGTAAAAGTAGTATCTGCTTTTTCACAAGTAGGGAACCATATTTCTGCTCCATACGCTAGTATTGGTGAAACAAGACTATCAAATAATTTTGATATGATATGTCTGCTTATGGTTTCATTCTTGAATGTTCTTTTAAAATCATGATGTGCTTTATTACCTTGTTTTGCCAGATGCTCCGTAGCCTTTTTCAAAATTGCCTGATCTATGGAATGCGATTCCCAGACATTCATACTGTTCTGTTCCACATTCTAAGAATAATTTAGCTCGTGGTTCTGATTTCTAAAATATGACATTTTTTGTTTTGTCTCTATTGGTTTGAATACCCCATTGTTTTCAATATAAGTGTAACTGGTTTAGTTTTAACTGTGGGCCATGTTTATATTCTGAAAGTAGTACAAAGACATCAGCATATAAAAGACAAGAGATACTTTTGTTTTGAGACAGACTAACTGTTGGCGAATCGGTATCTGGGAGCCAATCAACAATATCATTTACAGATATATTGAATAATGTGGGGCTTATTGTATTTCCCTGTAGCGCTCATCTTCGAACATTGAGGGGGAATACATTTTCATTACAGGTGCAGACTTTTGTGTCTGCATAATTATGAACTTTTTATCAAATTGAAGCAGTTACCTTGTACACCTATTTTTTGTAGTGTTGTGAACATACCTTTGTGTGAAATGTTATCAAAAGCTTTCTTGAAGTCAACGAACCATGCGTATAGTCTGTTACTTCGATTTTTTTTTTTTTAATGGTATAAGCAACTTTTTTTTCAGCAAAAAATATGGTCCGTAGTTCTAAAACCTTTTCTAAATCCAGCTTGTCCCTTTGCAAGTAAATTGTTTAATTCTAGATAATTATTCAGTCTGTTGTTGAGGATTAGACAAAGTAGATTACTTAAAGAACAATTGATAGTTATTACTCTGTAGTTGTTTGGGTT
>NC_134909.1:24765004-24797504 GCF_041734735.1 Babylonia areolata | reverse complement strand
AAGGACTATTGTGAAATGCATCAACACTGGTTGAAATAATTTAAATTTCCGCAACCACTTTTACCCAGACAGGCTTACGAGATGATGCTGTTACAAATGGATATTAGGAAAAGAAAACTGGGCTTATAGTGTAAAAAAAAGAAGAAAAAAAAAGAAAAAGAGGTTTTGTCTGAAGACGGTTCTGGAATTGTGTGGCCGTCTCAGGGATTGGGAAATGAACAGCAATTCATATCAGAATTTAGAGATAGATTAATGTGTTCTTTTAAACAAAATTGGCATTCAGATATGAAAAACAAAGAGAAAATATGGTTGGTTTTTCTCATTCAAAAGTATATTTCATACTGAAAAATATCTAACAGATAAGTGGCACAATTTTGCAAGATTTCGGCTACGCACATTTGGTTTCAATGCAAATTAAATTGTGGTTTCAGCCTGGAGCAGCCACAGAATCGCCGTGTCCTTTGTGTGTTTCTAGCGTAGATGACGAAAACAATTTGTTTCGTTGTAAATTATACGATAGAGTAAGAGAAAATGTACTTCTTTTTTTTTTTTTTTTTATCTCATCTAGTTAAAAGGCATGATGTTTTTTTTCTTCTACTGTTTTTTCGTCTAATGATGAACATATTTTATTATCATATAGTCAGTAGCTAGATTTATTTCAGAAGCACACATCACAATGACCAGAACATACCAGAGTAAATGAGGAGGATATCCATCTGTAAAGTTTATTTTCCTATGTAAAGTTGGTAAGGTACATAATTGATATCTTAAACTATATCAATGCCAGAATGGATGGTCGAGTTTGATTGTATTATTAGGTTTTTATTATTTTTGTTCGGCTTGTTTAATGTATTGTGAGAGTATGAGATGTAGAGAGTTTGTTTGTTTGTTGATGAAACGCTAATAAGCATAATTGTTTTGCACTTAAGGGGATACAAGAATTAACCCTCCTCATCCCCTTGTCGATAGACCCTTTCAGGTAATGACAATAAAATGTCAAAGGTCTTTCTGTCTCTCTCTGTCTCTGTCCCTGTGTCTCTGTCCCTGTCTCTGTCTCTGTCTCTCTGTCTCTCTCTCTGTCTCTCTCTCTCTCTCTCTCTCTCTCTCTCTGTCAATCCATATCTCTGAGAGAAAGAGCTCACGTTCTCTAGGGAAGCGACTGCTTAAAGATGTAAATAAAAAACCAGTTAATGTACCATATTATCTCCCTTTCACGATATGTATGATGCAAGTAAAACACACTGCGGTTTGCCGTCAGCAAGTTTTTACACACCACGTGACTTTTTTCATTAACATAATACAGCCGATTTTTCCCCCCCTTTTTTTTCTTTTTTTTTTAATCTTCGTGTCACTTCCAGAGATTGTGTATCAAGCACGGCGTTGTGAGTGATGATGACAGCAGTACATACACCAGTGAAACAGAGTGACTGCAGATCACATGTATACATACTGGCCACAGGGAAAGTATTTTCAGGGTAAAAAGAAAAGCTGTTGTATTCATCTGAAAAAAACTGCTGGCAGGAAGGAAAGTGTTTTGAACACAGGGTCTCCAGCAGGCATTTTTCTTTTCTTTCTCTGTGTGTGTGTGTGTGTGTGTGTGTGTGTGTGTGTGTGTTCTTCGGCTGAAACTTGAAAGTCATATTTTCTTTGTTTGTGTTCATTCATAGCATGCTTGTAAACAGGTACGCGCTGTATGGCCAGAATGATAATAATAGTGTACATTTATATAGCACTTACACTGCGGCTCTAAGCGCCTTAATAATACATGTATATTAAATGAGAAACAGGAATGTAAAAAAAAAACCAATGATTAAATACGAAATCGCTAACCATTTAGACACAGTGCAACACCACTCACGACTCACACAGCTCTCAACACACTCCCATAGTAACATCTTAAGATACAAAACTCACCAAAATGACGACTCACACAGTCCTTTAACCACACCCACATAATGAATTATCAAGATACAAAGTCGATAAAAGAAAGAAAGAGAGACAGACAGAAAGAAAAAGAGAGGGAGAGACACACACACACACACACACACACACACATATATATATATATATATATATAGAAAGAAAAATAGAGGGAGAGAGAGACATACACACACATACATATAGAGACAGAAAGAAAGAGAGAGAGATACACACACATACATATATAGACAGACGGACATATATTCTCCTTCCTATGACACGTCATTCATTACACACCACAATCTCTTTAACCTTTAATTTCATATAATGTACTTTTTTCTATACTACATAAGATGAACACTTTCTTACACTAATATTCACATGCATTCCCTTTCCTTTATCCACTACTTTTCTCCTTTCCGTCTAATAACACTTATAGTGAATAGACGTTGAACTGAAGAAAACACACACACACACACACACACACACACACACACACACACACACACACCTTTCCAACACTAATATTCACATGCATTCCCTTTCCTTTATCCACTACTTTTCTACTTTCCGTCTAATAACACTTAAAGTGAACAGACGTTGAACTGCAGAAAACAGACGGACATAACATTGACCGTTGTTCTACCCAAGGTGTTTTCAGAAAGGAACAGTGCCTGCTTGGAATTCCTGATGACTCCAGGATGACAAGAGGTGTCGTTGTGTTACAGTGCCCGCGCCAAGCATGATGGAGATGATGAGTCATTGTCACTGAGCGGTACGGAGCGTGACAGGATATGACGTCATCTCTACTTCCGGCAGGACCACGGACAGGAAGTGTCGTCAGTGACTGAAGTGTGTGCGGTGTGTGCAACCCCTGTTTGGTGGTGGAAAACTTTGTTGTTGTTGTTGTTGTCGTTTACATATCATGTACTGACTGGCTTTGTTTTTATTCCAGCCTGGTATTGTAGCAGCTGCATTGTCTTCTTGTTGTTGCTGCTGTTAGCAATTGCCATTAAAAAAATCTGAACGAATAACCGTGGTTTGTTTCTTTCATTGTTGTTATTTTCTTTGTTGGTGTTTTTATTTTTGTTTTTAGGGGCAGGGGGAGGGGGATTGCGGGGGGCGAACTGTGAAGATACTTATAGATCGTGACGTATGGTTCCTTCAACAAGGAGAGAGAGACAGAGAGAGACACAGAGAGAGAGAGAGCTACGTTGCCATCTGTGGGGTCAAGGACGGCTTTATGGTTGGCAATGGATGAGCATGATGATGACATATACTGTGAAGAAGCTGTGTCTCCCCCCCCCCCCCCCCACCTCCCCCCCCCCCCCCCTCACCTCCTTTTCACATTATGCAGACATGCTGTTCTCGTGAAGACGGGAGGAAGCTGGGTGAGACCTGACTTCCGGCTTGACAGCAGCTTCTGTTACATTTCCGGTTTGAATTTACATTGAATCATACACAGGCATCCCCACTAATGAGGTACATTTCCGGTGTGACGTCACATGGAATGCACACACAGGCATTCTCAGTACAGAGGTTCATTTCCGGTGTGACGTCACATTGAATGCACACAAAGGCATCGCCGTCACTGAAGTATATTTCCGATCAGAAGTCGGATTGGCGACAGCAGCTTTAGCGTTTGTGCTCCCACTGTCTGGAATTCACTGCTCGGCGGTCTGTGGCACAACCAACACTCCCTCTGTTCAAATCCCTCCCCCCCACCACCCTCAAAAAAAAAAAAAAAAATTCTGTGGGGCGTTTTGGAGATTCTTTTTTTTCTCCGCCAGTAATTTGAGCTGTTATCTGCTCATTGGCGTGTGTGTGTCCATAGTTCAGTGTGGTTGGTCATCTGTGTATGATTCAGTGTGGTTAGCCATTTGCGTATGGTTCAGTGTGGTTCAGTGTGGTTAGTCATCTGTGTGTGGTTAGTCATCTGTGTATGGTTCAGTGTGGTTAGTCATCTGTGTATGGTTCAGTGTGGTTAGTCATTTGTGTATGGTTCACTGTGGTCAGTCATTTGTGTATGGTTCAGTGTGGTCAGTCATTTGTGTATGGTTCAGTGTGGTCAGTCATTTGTGTATGGTTCAGTGTGGTCAGTCATATGTGTATGGTTCAGTGTGGTTCAGTGTGGTTAGTCATATGTGTATGGTTCAGTGTGGTAAGTCATCTGTGTATGGTTCAGTGTGGCTCGTCATCTTAGCACGTGACTGCGTGTGACTGAATCGCTGATTGTCAGAGCATCGAGTCTGACTGTACTTAAAGAAATGCTCAATACAAATGCCATTCAGTAGTAGTAGCAGCAGGAGTAGTTGTAGCAAGGTGTAGCGGTGACACTTCGTGTGGGTGGGAGAGGAGGGGTGAGGTTGGTAGTCGGGGAGCGGGGGGGGGGGGGGGGCGGATGGGGGTGGCGTTCATAAAAAGTGTAAAGGGAGATGTGTTGCTTCCATCAACACGGTTGTGTCACAGAGGGAAAACAGCTACTGTTTCACGCGAGAGGAGTGCGAGAAGTTTTCTCCCTTGGCCCTACACAGAGAGAAAGGAGTGAATACATGGGAAACAACCACTGTCTCTGTTACCGTGACAATCACTGTCTCTGTTACCATGACAATCGCTGTCATCACCATGACAATCACTGTCTGTGTCTGTTACAATGACAACCACTGTCCACCGTGACAGTCACTGTCTGTTAACATAACAGTCACTGTCTCTGTTACCATGACAACCACTGTCTGTTACTATGACAATCACCGTCTCTGTTACCGTGACAGTCACTGTCTCTGTTACCATGACAACCACTGTCTCTGTTACCATGACAATCACCGTCTCTGTTACCATGGCAATCACTGTCTACCGTGACACTTACTGTGTCTGTTACTATGACAATCACCACCTCTGTTACCATGACAACCACTGTCTCTGTTACCATGACAATCACTGTCTCTGTTACCGTGACAATCAATGTCTACCGCGACAGTCACTGTCTCTGTTACCATGACAACCACTGTTACCATGGCAACCACTGTCTCTGTGACCATGACAATCACTGTCTCTGCTACCATGACAACCACCAGTCACACCTTCACCTCGCCGAGAAGAGGTGAACACTAACGAAGTAACGACAAGAACAACAAGTAAATAAATAAATGAATAAATAGATTTTTTTTTTTAATGTAAATGAACAAGTACACAAATGAAATGATGATGGAGTCTTCCGTCGGACCGACGGATGAGCAGGCAGGCAGGCTTATCTGTCGGTGTGTGTCCTCATATGGGAGAAGAGGCCGATTCTGGATGCGCAGCACTTCCCACAGGTGTTGCAAGGAAAAACGTCTCCAGAAGTTGAACCCTGCTTCCTTCGCTCACGCTTCTCCTTAATGGCCAGCGTTCTCTTGTTTTCAAACGTCTTTATTCCACTAGAGTACAGCATCCTCCAGCAAGAGCGGTCAAGGGCATCAGTTTCCCAGGAAGCGATGTCTATGTCACAGGCTTTGAGGTTTGTCTTCAAGGTGTCCTTGTAGGGTCTTCCAAGTTCGCGGTGGCCTCCCTTCAGCTGGCCAGACAATAGCATTTTGGGGATCCTGCTTCAGTATAAAACACAAAAACTTTCTGAGGCCCACAACACGCCGCTCGCCTGTGTGTGTTGGTGTGTGTGTTTTCCTCGACATATCCATGAATAATTACTGTATTATTATTATTATTATTGTTGTTGTTGTTGTTGTTGTTGTTGTTGTTCTTGTTCTTGTTGTTCTTGTTCTTGTTATTGCTGTTGTTGTTGTTTTATATTATGATTATGATTATTATTATTATTATTATTATTATTATTATTATTATTATTGCCGTTGTTGCTGAAACCGCAGTAACTTTTCTTGTGCAACTCTTTTCTCAGATGTTCAGATTAAGGGGCGAAAAAACGATCATACTCCAAGGCCATGAATTACTTCCCTTGTATAGTCCATCCCAATGCCTCAATACCCCACTCACCTCTCATAGAGAGGGAGACAGACAGACAGACAGACAGGAAGACGGGCACACGCACTCACACATGTAAACATGTCATGCTGTCACAGACAAAAACAAAATCTGATGGAATTTATTGTAACATACTATAATTATCTGATGGAATTTATTGTAACATACTATATGTACAAACAAGATCTTCACAAAGTATGTTTACAAACTCGCTATACAGAAAAGAAATGGAAGATCGTGGTGTACACGTCTACAGCACTAATGGAAAAGATTCTTCACCTTTAGTTATGACAAACTGTCTCCGCTTACAGAAAGCATTATGGTAACCATTTCAAAATTCACATTCAGCCATATTACATGAGAAGCGTATTATCCCGTATTTATTCTAAGACACAGGACTCATTGTTCTGTAAAAAAAAAAAAAAAAAAAAAAAAAAAAAAAAAAAACACCTGCATGCAGCAGGGGGACAGAGGTACAGGAGAAAGCTAAAAGAGAAAATCAGCTCATTAAAATAAACATTGCAAGTTCCCCATTGTTATTGTCTGTTTCGTCATACACATAGACAATTATACCTCTGTGTGTGTGTGTGTGTGTGTGTGATTCCTGAAGTCAGCTCAACAGCCTTCTCTCTCTCGCACTCTCTTTCTTTTTTTTCTTTTTTTTTTGACACACACACACACACGCACACGCACGCACAGAAAGGAACTAAGTACATTTGTGACAGGTGTAATGGGATCACCAATATACTGACAGTCGTAATGGGATCACCAATATACTGACAGGTGTAATGGGATCACCAATACACTGACAGGTGTAATGGGATCACCAATATACTGACAGGTGTAATGGGATCACCAATACACTGACAGGTGTAATGGGATCACCAATATACTGACAGTCGTAATGGAATCACCAATATACTGACAGGTGTAATGGGATCACCAATATACTGACAGGTGTAATGGGATCACCAATATACTGACAGGTGTAATGGGATCACCAATATACTGACAGGTGTAATGGGATCACCAATATACTGACAGGTGTAATGGAATCACCAATATACTGACAGTCGTAATGGGATCACCAATATACTGACAGGTGTAATGGAATCACCAATATACTGACAGTCGTAATGGAATCACCAATATACTGACAGGTGTAATGGGATCACCAATATACTGACAGGTGTAATGGGATCACCAATATACTGACAGTCGTAATGGAATCACCAATATACTGACAGGTGTAATGGGATCACCTATATACTGACAGGTGTAATGGGATCACCAATATACTGACAGGTGTAATGGGATCACCAATATACTGACAGGTGTAATGGGATCACCAATATACTGACAGGTGTAATGGGATCACCAATATACTGACAGGTGTAATGGGATCACCAATATACTGACAGGTGTAATGGGATCACCAATATACTGACAGGTGTAATGGGATCACCAGTATGCTGACAGGTGTAATGGGATCACCAATATACTGACAGGTGTAATGGGATCACCAATATACTGACAGGTGTAATGGGATCACCAATATACTGACAGGTGTAATGGGATCACCAGTATGCTGACAGACGTAATGGGAACAGGTGAAACGGGACGACTCAGGCAGGTTCCTTTGTCCTGTGAACCAAACGGTCAGGGCAAACCATCACCTCTCCTGCACCTCTTTCCGATGAATATATAACGAAACTTATAATAAACATGTAATCAAACTAATAATAGACATGCAACGAAACTCTTAATAAACATGGAAGGAAACTAATAATAGACATGTAACAAAACTTATAATAAACATGTCATCAAACTAAGAACAGACATGTAACAGAACTAATAATAGACATATAACGAAACTGATAATATACATGGCACGAAACTGATAATAGACATGCAACAAAACTTATAATAAACATGTAAAAAAAACTAATAGATAAACATGTACAAAGCTACTCATAGAATTTAAAAAAAAAACATTAAAAAAATAAAAATTTAAAAAAAACTCATAAAAATGTAACGAACCTATTTATAAAAATGTAACAAAGCTACTTCTAATAATGTAACCTTAAAAAAAAAAATGCTGATCACAGAAATGTAAAAAAATCAATTTTGAAAAAACTGTTATTTGTTTTTCATACATGTTATATACACACACCGCTTTGCCATGTCTTCGTCAACCGTGTGCATAGTTCAGGCATGCTGTCCCGTGCTGTCAGACAGCAAAGCAGCAATCAGTGTGCATAGTTCAGGCATGCTGTCCCGTGCTGTCAGACAGCAAAGCAGCAATCAGTGTGCATAGTTCAGGCATGCTGTCCCGTGCTGTAAGACAGCAAAGCAGCAATCAGTGTGCAGAGTTCAGGCATGCTGTCCCGTGCTGTAAGACAGCAAAGCAGCAATCAGTGTGCAGAGTTCAGGCATGCTGTCCCGTGCTGTCAGACAGCAAAGCAGCAATCAGTATGAGACAAATCACCGAAAACAATAGGGCTCAAAGGAGGGGAGGGGGATTAGCCATAGACGCGCGGTTAAGAGAACGAGGCAGGCACAGTTCAGACAACAGCGCTGTCGCTGGCAGTCAGCACCACGTGTCCCGTGTCACGTGCCCTGTCAGTGTCGCCATGGCCACGAGTGTCAACACATGGGGTGTCCACACAAACAGACGTCTCCATGACTGCTGGGAGCTGTACTGAAGGCAACCGGCCCAGTGTCACAGGCGAGCAACAACAGTATTTTTCCTTGAGAGGTAAGCTTTTGCTGAAGTGTTGTTTGGAGCCAGTGACCTTGCTACAGTCCTCCGAGGAGTGTTACGGCAGTGAGCAGAAAAAAAACAACAACCTCTGCAGAGACTCAGGCCTTGACACACACCCCACAGACCTCCAGGAAGCTAGTGAACAGTTCTGTGCAGCGCCCAAAACACCCTTCACTCAGGAGAAGAAGAAGAAGTGTTTCATAATGGCCTGTTCCCGATAAGAGAGTTGACTTCTAAACACTGCTGTTGTGTATACTGTTTATGATCTTTATGTACACTGATGATGATGTTTGTGATGTTTGTGTCCACTGATGATGATGTTTGTGATGTTTGTGTCCACTGATGATGATGTTTGTGTCCACTGATGATGATGTTTGTGTCCACTGATGATGATGTTTGTGATGTTTGTGTCCACTGATGATGATGATGATGATGATGTTTGTGATGTTTGTGTCCACTGACGATGATGTTTGTGATGTTTGTGTCCACTGATGATGATGTTTGTGTCCACTGATGATGATGATGATGATGTTTGTGATGTTTGTGTCCACTGATGATGATGTTTGTGATGTTTGTGTCCACTCAGGATGATGTTTGTGATGTTTGTGTCCACTGAGGATGATGTTTGTGTCCACTGAGGATGATGTTTGTGTCCACTGATGACGATGTTTGTGTCCACTGATGATGATGATGATGATGATGTTTGTGATGTTTGTGTCCACTGATGATGATGATGTTTGTGATGTTTGTGTCCACTGATGATGATGTTTGTGTCCACTGATGATGATGATGATGATGATGTTTGTGATGTTTGTTTCCACTGATGATGATGTTTGTGTCCACTGAGGATGATGTTTGTGATGTTTGTGTCCACTGAGGATGATGTTTGTGTCCACTGATAAATGGTGTTTGTGTCCACTGATGACGATGTTTGTGACCACTGATGATGATGTTTGTGTCCACTTATGATGATGTTTGTGATGTTTGTGTCCACTGAGGATGATGTTTGTGTCCACTGATGATGATGTTTGTGATGTTTGTGTCCACTGATGATGATGTTTGTGTCCACTGATGATGATGTTTGTGTCACTGATGATGGTGTTTGTGTCCACTGATGATGATGTTTGTGTCACTGATGACGATGTTTGTGTCCACTGATGATGATGTTTGTGTCACTGATGACGATGTTTGTGTCCACTGATGATGGTGTTTGTGTCCACTGATGATGATGTTTGTGTCACTGATGATGAGACATTGACAGGAACGCTGTGAGTGTCGGAGTTCCCTGTGCACACTGACTGGGTACATGATGATGATGATGATGGCACTGATGGTGGTGCTGATGATGATGACATTAATGATGGTGATGATAATAATGATGACGCTGATGATGATGGTGATTGTGATGGTGGTAGTGATGATGGTGATGATCATGATATGGCGTTCCCCAATGATGATGGTGATTGTGATGGTGGTAGTAATGATGGTGATGATCATGATATGGCGTTCCCCAATGATGATGGACATTGTGATGGTGGTAGTAATGATGGTGATGATCATGATATGGCGTTCCCCAATGATGGTGGTGATTGTGATGGTGGTAGTAATGATGGTGATGATGATCATGATATGGCGTTCCCCAATGATGATGGTGATTGTGATGGTGGTAGTAATGATGGTGATGATGATCATGATATGGCGTTCCCCAATGATGATGGTGATTGTGATGGTGGTAGTAATGATGGTGATGATGATCATGATATGGCGTTCCCCAATGATGATGGTGATTGTGATGGTGGTAGTAATGATGGTGATGATGATCATGATATGGCGTTCCCCAATGATGGTGGTGATTGTGATGGTGGTAGTAATGATGGTGATGATGATCATGATATGGCGTTCCCCAATGATGATGGTGATTGTGATGGTGGTAGTAATGATGGTGATGATGATCATGATATGGCGTTCCCCAATGATGATGGTGATTGTGATGGTGGTAGTAATGATGGTGATGATGATCATGATATGGCGTTCCCCAATGATGATGGTGATTGTGATGGTGGTAGTAATGATGGTGATGATCATGATATGGCGTTCCCCAATGATGATGGACATTGTGATGGTGGTAGTAATGATGGTGATGATCATGATATGGCGGTCCCCAATGATGATGGACATTGTGATGGTGGTAGTAATGATGGTGATGATGATCATGATATGGCGTTCCCCAATGATGATGGACATTGTGATGGTGGTAGTAATGATGGTGATGATCATGATATGGCGTTCCCCAATGATGATGGACATTGTGATGGCGGTAGTAATGATGGTGATGATCATGATATGGCGTTCCCCAATGATGATGGACATTGTGATGGTGGTAGTAATGATGGTGATGATCATGATATGGCGGTCCCCAATGATGATGGACATTGTGATGGCGGTAGTAATGATGGTGATGATGATCATGATATGGCGTTCCCCAATGATGATGGACATTGTGATGGTGGTAGTAATGATGGTGATGATCATGATATGGCGTTCCCCAATGATGATGGACATTGTGATGGTGGTAGTAATGATGGTGATGATGATCATGATATGGCGTTCCCCAATGTTTAGTTATCGGTCCAGTGCTGCGTAAGCTGCACCTTTAGCCCCTGTCCGATATTATCAACGAACTTCGATGTGATTTTGCCAAGTTTACAGATGACTCCTAACTCACAAAAGCTTCTTCCCCAAGTTATTTTGCTGTCCTTCGCAAAAACATGGAGATGTGTATTGTGCAGTGAAAGAATCGATGCTGACCAATAAGCTCAGATACAATGACGTCAAGACAGAAGCCATACTCATAGGCACTAGGTCTGTGCTTAGTCATATATCAAACCATACCACAACCAGTGAGTGTCTGCAATGCTGTTGTCAACTTTAAAAATTCTGTCAGAAACCTGGGTGCATATTTTGATTCAGTTCTGTCCATGCATGACCATGTCAGTAATTTATGTAAAACTACAAACTTCCAGCTGAGAAAACTCCGTACCATTCGACCATGTCTGACTGCTGAAGCAGCCTCTCAGTGTGTTCCTTGCCCCTCAGTCGCACTGACGGCTGCAATTCACTCCTCGCTGGTTTGCCCTCTGATCTGATATCACGCCTTCAGATGATACTGAACAGTGCTGCCAGTGTCGTTCTCAAAAAGCCAACAACAAAAAATCATGTTATCCCTCTCTGGCGTCAACTTCATTGGTTTCCTATCCAGTGCAGAGTTAAGTACATAATTGGCATATTGGCTTATCGCCACTTCGAAGATTCTCTACCATCTTACGTATCTTCTGTCCTTCATATTTACACTCCTTCCCGTTCTCTCAGGTCTTCTGGAGAAAAATCATTGAGTTCCCAAAGACTCTTCAAAGATATTTGGTCAAAGGGCTTTTCAGAATCAATCACCTTCTGTCCGGAACTCTCTTCCGCTGGATCTCCGGCACTCGCCAACTCTGTCCTCTTTCAAACCGAAACAAAAAGCCGACCGATTCAAAATGACATGTGGATGTGACGAAGCATAATCGTTTCTCTGTCTCTTCCCACCCTGTACATTCCCCTTGTGCGCGTGCACGTGTGTGTGTGTGTGTGTGTGTGTGTGTGTGTGTGTGCAGGGCATAACAAATTTGTTCTTTTTATGTGATCATTCATATCTGCGATTTGTAGTATTGTGCTGGTATGCATATTTTTTGTCTTTAACTTCCATTGTCCTTGTGTGTGGATGTGTGATAAAAAAAAAAAAAAGAAAGAACTATTGTATGTGTATTACTTCATGTAAAGAGTTTCGAACCTATTATATGGTGAGTTTGCGCCATGTAAGCGATCTATCTTTAATTATCATTATTCTGATGAAGTCGATGATGATGATGAATCATTAGAGTACCTAATGCATTTTATCTGGAACGCTTTGGGGGCTCTGTTCTGATATAAACAGCATTCTCTCCCTTCCCTTCAGATGTCCACATGGAGTGCCAATCAAACATTCTCTCCTCCCCTTCAGATGTCCACATGGAGTGTCAATCAAACATTCTCTCCTCCCCTTCAGATGTCCACATGGAGTGTCAATCAAACATTCTCTCCTCCCCTTCACATGTCCACATGGAGTGTCAATCAAACATTCTCTCCCTTCCCTTCAGATGTCCACATGGAGTGCCAATCAAACATTCTCTCCTCCCCTTCAGATGTCCACATGGAGTGTCAATCAAAGTCGCAGAAGAAGAAAAGAAAATAAAGGAAAGAAAGAAAGCAAGGAAGGAAGAAGAAGAAGACCAAGAAATGGAAAGTTGCAAGGCGTGGCTGCTCTTTGAGGAAGAAGCTACTCGCCAACAATGACCCCGCCGTTTCTGTCGTGGTTGTTGGTGATGGTGATGACGGTGCTGGACGGGTCAGATGTCATCTCCACGTGCTGAGGCGGCAGCATGGGCTGGGTGTACAGGTCCCCCAGGGGGCCCGCTCTGTGTTTCGGATCTTGTCTGGCTTCTTCTTCTGCCTCCTCCCCCTCCCTCCTGGGGTCAGCTGACGAGGTTTTGCTGACCACGGCGTACACGTTCTGACTGGGGTCAGGCGTCACTGGGGATGGCTGTGTCCCTTCCTCTGGTTGCGTCACTTCCTCCCATGGCTGTGTCGTCACTTCCTCCCATGGCTGTGTCGTCACTTCCTCCCATGGTTGTGTCGTCACTTCCTCCCATGGCCGTGTCGTAACTTCCTCTGGTTGTGGTGTGTTGCCTGCTCCCCAGTCCAGCTGGCCATCTGCAGAATACATAACACATGACATTATACTGTCTGAACAAGATAGAATCACGTGTGGTGTATCACACATAAGTAATACAGAATACATAACACATGACATTATACTGTCTGAACAAGATAGAATCACTTGTGGTGTATCACACATAAGTAATACAGAATACAGAACACACAATATTGTATTGTCTCAACAAGAGAAAATCACTTGTGGTGTAAAGTGATTAAACAATACACAACACACAACACTCTATTGTCTCAACAAGTTAAAATCATTTGTGGTGTAGAGCGATTAAAAAAATAAAATAAAAAAAAGATCACTGTCATGCAACACGGGTACACAAAAAACACAGACGCTCATGTGTCACTCAGATCTGACCATGTACGGTAGACAGCAAACAAACGAACAAACGAAAACTTTTCTTTTAAACGTAACTTGGAGCAAAGCACACACAAAAGCAATTACAACAGCCATACACTTGCACAACCACAGTAAAGGGATAAGAACAAAGTAGCATTCTAGAATTAAACATGGACATATAATGATATCAATATGCTATTCAACAATATCTTGAATTAGAACGCCACAGCATTCACTCTGGCA
The DNA here is from genome assembly GCF_041734735.1 of Babylonia areolata. Classification (NCBI taxonomy): domain Eukaryota; kingdom Metazoa; phylum Mollusca; class Gastropoda; order Neogastropoda; family Buccinidae; genus Babylonia; species Babylonia areolata. Next base: position 24,783,462 of record NC_134909.1, on the reverse strand, counting down.
TGCATTTATGGAGTCATATTTAATCATTCACCACCATGTTGTCATGATAACTGAACTGTCGAAGTGATGTGTGGTTCCAACCTGTGGCTGTGTCTGCCTCAGCCCCTGCAGCAGTGCCGGAAAGCTGACAGCCAGTCGCTGTGTAGGACGGGTTCTCAAACCTCAACACCTGCAGCCCTCTGCTGCCTTCACCTCCACCAGTGTCGTCGTCGTTCTGTGGAGAGCAGATCTTCCCCACGCCCTCTTCCACTGCTGTGTCATCATCATCATCATCGTCGTCGTCGTCGTTGTTGTGGATCGTGGTCGTTGCTGCCTCCTCTTCCTCCGTGGTCATCATTGCAGGGTCGGAGCAGGAAGGGGCCATGTTGGGGTTGTCTCCGGGCACGTCAGTGGCGGTGCCCGATGAGGGCACAGGGGCGGCGGGCACAGACTGGTAGAAATCCAGGGCACGTTCCACTTCCTCGTGACGGGCACAGACTGCGGACAGGGAGGGGGGTGGGGGGGTGACGGAGGAGGGGGGCTGGACGTGGTGGGGGTGGTCGGTTTTCTGCAGGCTGTCTGGACCCTGTGACGTCACGCCGCCCTCACCATCCTGGTGGTAACCATTGTTGTCGAAGGTGTAGAGGTCTGCACAGGACGGGACATAATTAAGGTGGGGGGAGGGAGGGAGGGGGGGTCAGATGGGTGTCTGCACAGGACGGGACATAATTAAGGTGGGTGGAGGGAGGGGGGTCAGAGGGGTGTCTGCACAGGGCGGGACAGAATGGAGGGGAAGGGAGGGAGGGGGCGGGGGGAGGGAGGACAGATGGGTGTCTGCACAGGGCGGGACAGAATGAAGGTGGGGGAGGGAGGGGGGAGGGGGGTCAGATGGGTGTCTGCACAGGGCGGGACAGAATGAAGGTGGGGGGAGGGAGGGAGGGAGGGAGGGGGGTCAGATGGGTGTCTGCACAGGGCGGGACAGAATGAAGGTGGGGGGAGGGAGGGAGGGAGGGAGGGAGGGAGGGGGGTCAGATGGGTGTCTGCACAGGGCGGGACAGAATGAAGGTGGGGGAAGGGAGGGAGGGAGGGAGGGAGGGGGGTCAGATGGGTGTCTGCACAGGGCGGGACAGAATGGAGGTGGGGGGAGGGAGGGGGGTCAGATGGGTGTCTGCACAGGGCGGGACAGAATGGAGGTGGGGGGAGGGAGGGGGGTCAGATGGGTGTCTGCACAGGGCGGGACAGAATGAAGGTGGGGGGAGGGACGGAGGGAGGGGGGTCAGATGGGTGTCTGCACAGGGCGGGACAGAATGAAGGTGGGGGAGGGAGGGAGGGAGGGGGGTCAGATGGGTGTCTGCACAGGGCGGGACAGAATGAAGGTGGGGGAGGGAGGGAGGGGGTCAGATGGGTGTCTGCACAGGGCGGGACAGAATGAAGGTGGGGGAGGGAGGGAGGGGGGTCAGATGGGTGTCTGCACAGGGCGGGACAGAATGAAGATGGGGGAGGGAGGGAGGGAGGGGGGTCAGATGGGTGTCTGCACAGGGCGGGACAGAATGAAGGTGGGGGAGGGAGGGAGGGAGGTCAGATGGGTGTCTGCACAGGGCGGGACAGAATGAAGGTGGGGGAGGGAGGGAGGGGGGTCAGATGGGTGTCTGCACAGGGCGGGACAGAATGAAGGTGGGGGAGGGAGGGAGGGAGGTCAGATGGGTGTCTGCACAGGGCGGGACAGAATGAAGGTGGGGGAGGGAGGGAGGGGGGTCAGATGGGTGTCTGCACAGGGCGGGACAGAATGAAGGTGGGGGAGGGAGGGAGGGGGGTCAGATGGGTGTCTGCACAGGGCGGGACAGAATGAAGGTGGGGGAGGTAGGGAGGGAGGTCAGATGGGTGTGTGGAGAGGACTAGGGGAGAGTGGTGGGGGTGAGGGGGGAGGTATTTTTACTGACTTTTGATGTGTGTGTGTGGGTGTGGGGGGGCGAGGGGGCGGGAGGGTTAGTGAATGTGTTAGTGTATGAGGGTGATGTGCGTTTGTGTGCGCGCGTGCGTCTCTCTGTGTGTCTCTGTGTCTGTGTATGTCTCTCTCTCCGTCTCTCTCCCCCTCCCCCTCTCTCTCTCTCTCCCTCCCTCTCTCTATCTCCCTCTCTCTTTCCCTCTCTCTCCCTTCCTGTCTCTCTGTGTCTGTCTCTCTCCGTCTCTCTCTCTCTCCCCCTCTCTCTCCCCCTCTCTCTCTTCTCTCTGTCTCACCCTCTCTCTCTTTCTCTCTCCCCCTCCCCGTCCCTGTCTCTCTCCCCCCGACCTTTCTCTCTCCCTCCCTCTGTCTCTCTCCCTGTCTCTCCCTGTCTCTCTCTGTCTCTACCTCCCTCCCTCCCTCTGTCTCTGTCTCTCTCTCTCTCTCTCTCCCCCCTCTCTCTCCCTTTCTCTCTGTCTCACCCTCTTTCTCTCTCCCCCTCTCTCTCCCCCCTCTCTTTCTCTCTCCATCACTCTCTCTGTCTCTCTCCCTGTCTCTCTCTGTCTCTCTCTGTCTCTCTCTCTGTCTCCCTCTCCTTTTGTCCCCTCTCTCTCTGTTTCACTCTCTCTCTCTCTCTCTCTCTCTCTCTCTCTCTCTCTCTCTCTCTCTCTCTCTCTCTCTCATCAATGAACTAACCGTAAACATTATCAGATACAGCAAGGACCGTGTATGATTTACTGGCGTCATTGTACAATTCGTGACCATTCGTCTTGAAAACGTGTTAATATGTGCATCTGTTATTCGTTTACATTTAAATCATTTAAAATCGAACGGTCTGTATCATGTTCCATCTGATCCAAACATCAGTTGAAAACGAAAATAAGCTGCGTAACCTTGCCCGTTTGATCTTAATAAATATCATTTCGATTTTAACAGAGAGAGAGAATACGAATACGAATACGAATACGAATACGAATACGAAATTGTTTATTCAGATTTAGGCCTAAGCCCCTTACTGAAGGGGTAAGTCACAATTATATCAATCACACAAACACTTTTCAAAAACACATTGTTTAACATTTACACTTCAGATGCTTGTTATGTTTGACAATCTATGTTGATATTATGATCTAAGTTATAGCAATACGCAAACGCTTTAAGGCATTGTAAATGTATAACGCCACATTGCACAATACAGTTTCATTTCTGGATGACATTAGCAAATTGAATCTAAAGCGGCATGGGTTATTATAAAACTTAGGCTGGATATGTTTCAACCTTAAGTCAAGTAAACAAGGACAACAAAACATAAAATGAATTTCATCTTCTTCTGACTGATGGCATAAACGACACAACACTTTCACAGCTCTTTTTTCACTGTATCTTAAACGATGACAGGCAATATCTGATACACCAAGCCTAACTTTGGTCAAAGCACATTTCACATATCTATTCATTTTCATTTCAATGTATGGCTCCACATTATTTGTCAACTTAAACATCTTATATTCAGCAAATCTGTCACTACTCTGAATGTGGTTATGCCAGTCCTGCCATCTACAATCAACAATTCTTTGTTTGAAATATTTTATGAACCATGAAACATTTTCAACACCCTGGTTATCCCAGACATAAGAAAATCCATAAGAGCACAAACACTTTCGAATACCTGTAACCCAAGTCTTTTTTCCGTTATTGTCTAAGATATACAGCATCATGTAAGCCTTGTATGGTAATCTATAATTATTCATTCTAGTTATCTTTAGCCAGTATCTAATACACTTTACATATGAGTTTATATATATTGGATATCTACCAAGTTCACCATAAATTAAATCGTTGGGTGTTCGCCTATCAACATTTAAGAAGCGTTTCATGGCAAACATGTGCAATCTTTCTATTTCAACATCATTCTCAAAAGCCCAGATTTCTGCACCGTACTGTAAAATAGGCTGTACCTGAGAATCAAACAACTTAGCAAATACTGTGTATGAGCTACAATCTAATCTATATATAACATGGAGTATAACCATAACAGCTCTCTTTGCCCTGTTTACTAAATCTTGACAGGCATAAGTAAAACTGAGTCTGGTTGAAAAAAAGATCCCAAGATATTTATACACATTTACCACTCTTACAGTTTCATTTCCATATGACCATCGTTCACGTCTACCTAGATAACCACCCCTACGAAACACAATGATATTTGTTTTTTCCATGTTTACTTTTAAGTCCAATTTCATTACTGCTTCATATAAACTATTCAGCTGTCTTTGCAAACCTACAACTGATATTGATAACAAGATCATATCATCAGCAAAAAGCAGCATAAACAACTCTATCAAATCAAAAGTCACTCCATGTCGTCCATTTTCAACAATTTCAAGGGCAATCTCATTCACAAACAACGAAAATAGAACAGGACTGCACACATCACCTTGTTTCACGCCTCTTGTACAATTCACAAAATCTGATAATTTCGCTCCACTTCTTATCCTAGCTTTAACTTCTCTATACATACTTTTAACACATCTATACAGTTTACCTCTAATTCCATTTTTTAACAAAACCGGCCATAGTAACTTCCTAGAAATTGAATCAAAAGCTTTTTCAAAATCAACAAATGCAACATACAATTTTTGATTATTGGCAAATTGTTTTTGAACAGCAGCTAATAAAATAAACATGTGATCGATAGTACAGTAATCTTTCTTAAAACCAGCTTGATGTTCACCTGTTATGTTATTCAAATTAACCCATTCCTGTAATCTGTAATTAATAACAGAACTATACAGTTTGCTACTTATGTTACATAATGATATTCCTCTGTAATTGTTCGTATTATTGACTTTACCTTTCTTGAACAATGGTAGAATAATCGATTCAGACCAACTTTGTGGATATATGCCATTATCAAATAAATGATTAAATAGTCTAACTAAAAACGTTGTTGTAGAATCCCCTGCATTTTTGAAAAACTCACCAATTAATTCGTCAGGTCCAGCTGATTTCCCAGTCTTCAATTTTCTTACTGCTAACAATACTTCTTCTCTTGATATTGGTCTGTTTATTCCTTCATCTCCTTCATCTACGACATCTTCATCTAAAATATCATCTTCACTGTACTCCTCTGCTTCCTTTTCAAGGACATTTTTAAAGTGATCAAACCACTGATCAATAGATATACTATTTTGTGGTTGAAATTTTTTGCGTACAACTTTATTTACAGTTTCCCAAAATAGCTTCTGACACTTAATTGAACCTAACAGTTCCTTTAGAATTAATTCATTATATTCTTTCTTTTTCCTTACAATCATATTTTTATATTCTCTTCTTGCAATGCAAAATATTACTCTATCATCTTTATCTGATGTATGTTTAAATTTTCTAAGAAGTCTACGCACGTTACGTCTAGTTACTCTGCATTCTTGATCAAACCATTCTTTGCGTACCTCTTTTGTAACAGGAACCCTTTTCTTCATGCACGTTGCCTGGTCTTTAACAATTTGGTTAAACTTATCCAATGCTAAATTGACATCTATATTAATCAAGTCTGATGCCATGTCTATTTCTTCTTTTACTTTTCTTGATCTCATTGAGTTAGTAAAGTTTAGCGCATGTGACATATTCCATCTATATTTCTCAATGAACTGCGACTCGTTTACATTGAATGGGTGTCTGCTAGGCGTGCAATTTGTCTGTCTATCAAAGCACAACAAAAGAGGGAGATGATCTGATTCTATTCTGTCTAGTATATCAAGTGTCAAAATATCACGGACATATTCAAAAAAAGTTGCAGAAATCATGTAATAGTCATTCACACTGCTACCTTGATCAGATATGTATATGTAAACATTATCAGATACAGCAAGGACCGTGTATGATTTACTGGCGTCATTGTACAATTCGTGACCATTCGTCTTGAAAACGTGTTAATATGTGCATCTGTTATTCGTTTACATTTAAATCATTTAAAATCGAACGGTCTGTATCATGTTCCATCTGATCCAAACATCAGTTGAAAACGAAAATAAGCTGCGTAACCTTGCCCGTTTGATCTTAATAAATATCATTTCGATTTTAACAGAGAGAGAGAGACAGAGAGAGAGAGAGAGAGAGAGAGAGCAGGTCACCTTTGGTCGTGGAACTATTGTAGGGCCCGTCCTGGTACTCTGGTGATGTCATCAGTGTGACGTCACGCTCTGCAACACACACACCACACACACACACACACACACACCAGAATCAGTAGCTCAAAGAGGCGTCACTGAGTTCGGAAAAAAAACAAACATATACGCTACACCACATCTACTAAACAGATGCCAAACCAGCACCGTAACCCAACGCGCTTACTCAGGCCTGAGAAAACACACACACACACACACACACACACACACACACACACACACACACACACACACACTCACCTTTCTTACGTCGATAGAAGACGGCGAAGAGGATGACGAGGAGCAGCAGCAGAAAGGCCCCGGCCAGCCCCCCTGCAAACGCCGCTAAGGGGAACTGTGCCACGTCACTGGCACCCCTGACGTCATCCGTGCTGCCTACGTCACCAGTGCTGGTGGGTGCAGAGGTGGGGGTAGGTGTTGAGACATGTGGGGGCGTGGGGGGAATCTCTGCAGAAGAGAATGGTGGAAAGTAAGTCGTTCTGGTCTGGAGGCTAATGGAGCTTGCGGGTGTGCTGTAATTGGCCATAATTACAGTGACAACACTACAGGCTGGGCCATTCAGACAGCCACTGGACATCAGGTGGGGTCTGTGTGGGGAAAGGACAACACTACAGGCCATTCAGACAGCCACTGGACATCAGATGGGGTGTGTGGGGGAAAGGACAACACTACAGGCCATTCAGACAGCCACTGGACATCAGATGGGGTCTGTGTGGGGGAAAGGACAACACTACAGGCCATTCAGACAGCCACTGGACATCAGATGGGGTCTGTGTGGGGGAAAGGACAACACTACAGGCCATTCAGACAACCACTGGACATCAGATGGGGTCTGTGTGGGGGAAAGGACAACACTACAGGCCATTCAGACAGCCACTGGACATCAGATGGGGTCTGTGTGGGGGAAAGGACAACACTACAGGCCATTCAGACAGCCACTGGACATCAGATGGGGTCTGTGTGGGGGAAAGGACAACACTACAGGTCATTCAGACAGCCACTGGACATCAGATGGGGTCTGTGTGGGGGAAAGGATAACAGTACAGGCCATTCAGACAGCCACTGGACATCAGATGGGGTCTGTGTGGGGGAAAGGACAACACTACAGGCCATTCAAACAGCCACTGGACATCAGATGGGGTCTGTGTGGGGGAAAGGACAACACTACAGGTCATTCAGACAGCCACTGGACATCAGATGGGGTCTGTGTGGGGGAAAGGACAACACTACAGGCCATTCAGACAGCCACTGGACATCAGATGGGGTCTGTGTGGGGGAAAGGACAACACTACAGGCCATTCAGACAGCCACTGGACATCAGATGGGGTCTGTGTGGGGGAAAGGACAACACTACAGGCCATTCAGACAGCCACTGGACATCAGATGGGGTCTGTGTGGGGGAAAGGACAACACTACAGGCCATTCAGACAGCCACTGGACATCAGATGGGGTCTGTGTGGGGGAAAGGACAACACTACAGGCCATTCAGACAGCCACTGGACATCAGATGGGGTCAGTGTGGGGGAAAGGACAACACTACAGGCCATTCAGACAGCCACTGGACATCAGATGGGGTCTGTGTGGGGGAAAGGACAACACTACAGGCCATTCAGACAGCCACTGGACATCAGATGGGGTCTGTGTGGGGGAAAGGACAACACTACAGGTCATTCAGACAGCCACTGGACATCAGATGGGGTCTGTGTGGGGAAAGGACAACACTACAGGCCATTCAGACAGCCACTGGACATCAGATGGGGTCTGTGTGGGGGAAAGGACAACACTACAGGTCATTCAGACAGCCACTGGACATCAGATGGGGTCTGTGTGGGGGAAAGGACAACACTACAGGCCATTCAGACAGCCACTGGACATCAGATGGGGTCTGTGTGGGGGAAAGGACAACACTACAGGCCATTCAGACAGCCACTGGACATCAGATGGGGTCTGTGTGGGGGAAAGGACAACACTACAGGTCATTCAGACAGCCACTGGACATCAGATGGGGTCTGTGTGGGGGAAAGGACAACACTACAGGCCATTCAGACAGCCACTGGACATCAGATGGGGTCAGTGTGGGGGAAAGGACAACACTACAGGCCATTCAGACAGCCACTGGACATCAGATGGGGTCTGTGTGGGGGAAAGGACAACACTAAAGGCCATTCAGACAGCCACTGGACATCAGATGGGGTCTGTGTGGGGGAAAGGACAACACTACAGGTCATTCAGACAGCCACTGGACATCAGATGGGGTCTGTGTGGGGAAAGGACAACACTACAGGCCATTCAGACAGCCACTGGACATCAGATGGGGTCTGTGTGGGGGAAAGGACAACACTACAGGTCATTCAGACAGCCACTGGACATCAGATGGGGTCTGTGTGGGGGAAAGAACAACACTACAGGCCATTCAGACAGCCACTGGACATCAGATGGGGTCTGTGTGGGGGAAAGGACAACACTACAGGTCATTCAGACAGCCACTGGACATCAGATGGGGTCTATGTGGGGGAAAGGACAACCCTACAGGCCATTCAGACAGCCACTGGACATCAGATGGGGTCTGTGTGGGGGAAAGGACAACACTACAGGTCATTCAGACAGCCACTGGACATCAGATGGGGTCTGTGTGGGGGAAAGGACAACACTACAGGCCATTCAGACAGCCACTGGACATCAGATGGGGTCTGTGTGGGGGAAAGGACAACACTACAGGCCATTCAGACAGCCACTGGACATCAGATGGGGTCTGTGTGGGGAAAGGACAACACTACAGGCCATTCAGACAGCCACTGGACATCAGATGGGGTCTGTGTGGGGGAAAGGACAACACTACAGGTCATTCAGACAGCCACTGGACATCAGATGGGGTCTGTGTGGGGGAAAGGACAACACTACAGGTCATTCAGACAGCCACTGGACATCAGATGGTGTCTGTGTGGGGGAAAGGACAACACTACAGACTACTAAAGTGGAGGGGGCAGGAAGGGAGAAACCTGGCCGTCACGAGTGAGTTATGTGCCCCATTCTCTCCGAGGTTGATTGTCGATTTCAGCCAGGCACGAGGGGAGAAAACATGTCACTTTGTGTAATGTGTCATTCAAACGACGTGCGATGTACAAACATGAAAAAAACACACATGATAATACCTCAGATTCGGATATACAGCACACACACACACACACACACACACACACACACACACACACACACACACACACACACACACACACACACACAGCACTCAGCACTCAGCGACACACAGAGAGAAGACGGACTTGGTGTTGAAGTGACGGGTGAAGATGAACGCTGGGGAGTGGAACCTGACGTTGACGAAGTAGGGGTGGTAGTTGTGCTTCGGACAGTTGGTCTGGCCGTTGGTGGCCTGTCCGCCGTGGTCGTTGCTGTTGTTGTTGTCGTTGTTGTTGTCGTTGTTGTTGTCGTTGTTGACGACGAAGCGACTGTAACAGAGGGAGGTGATGGTGATAATGGTGGTGGTGGTGGTGGTGATAGTGGTGGTAATGGTGGTGGTGGTGGTGGTGATAGTGGTGGTGGTGATAATGGTGGTGGTGGTGGTGGTGATAGTGGTGGTGATGGTGGTGGTGGTGGTGTTATTGTTGGTGTCAGGCTCGCTGCTTTAGAATTAGGTCTTTGCTGGTGGTGGTGGTGGTGGTGGTGGGTGTGGTAAGAGTGGTAATGGTGGTGGTGGTGGGTGTGGTAAGAGTGGTAATGGTGGTGGTGGTGGTGGTGGTGGTAATGGTGGTAATGGTGGTGGTGGTGGTGGTAATGGTGGTGGTGGTGGTGGTGGTGGTAGTGGTGGTGATGGTGGTGGTGGTGGTGGTGGCGGTGGTGGTAATGGTGGTGGTGGTGATGGTGGTAGTGGTGGTGATGGTGGTGGTGGTGATGGTGGTGGTGTTATTGTTGGTGTCAGGCTTGTGGCTTTAGGGCTTTGTCGTTATCATTGTCGTTGTTTTTGGCGGTGGTGGTGTTGATGCTGTTGTTGGTGGTGGCGCCGCTGCTGTGAGGTAAAATTCATTAACAATGTCAGTAATGATGAAGATGTTGATGATGAGGACGACGACCAGGACGATGACGACAATAACAGCAGCAGCAACAACAATAAACACAACAACCGATATATAAGCAACAATGATTAGACATAGTTGTTACCAGGAATGTGTGTGTGTGTGTGTGTGTGTGTGTGTGTGTGTGTGTGTGTGTGTGTGTGTGTGTGTTTCCGCACTCGCGCGCGCGTATGTGTCTGAAAAGTGATTATATAATGTGTACAGTGATAAGATAATGATTATGATGATTTAATTAGGCACGACTTCAGTGAATACCCTCTTAGAAAGAATGTGTGCGTGCCACACTCACGATAAAACGTCAAGGTCAAGGTCGTGGAAGCGGTTTTGCTGACGCCACCAGAGGTCACGAGGGCATTGGTCACAGTGCACGTCACGTTCTTGCCCTCGTCGCCTGGCAACGAAGGGATCAAAGTGCACTCGTCGCCATGGTTACCCTCGGCACAAGTCACGCCGATCCACTGGAAGCTGGGCCGAGGGTTGACCTCTGAGACCACGCAGGTCAAGGTCACGGTGTTTGACCCGGAGAGGAAAATAGGCGGCTGGGGGAGGATGGTGACGTCAGACTCTTCAGGACCATCTGATTGGTGGAGACGGAAGTGAGGGATACAGGGAGGTGAGCGAGTTGTCAGTTTCGTTGATACACACATGATTCACATTACTGCTGTATTTTACTGCGCGCGCAACACCCTCCCACACTCACGCGCACACACACACACACACACAGTGTGGACAGCAATTTGTTTTGACACACTGTGTGTGTGTGTGTGTGTGTGTGTGTGTGCATTTTACATTGATATAATTTTTATGATCTATTTGTTGAATGTTTTTATTTGTTTACATTGCTGGGGGGAGTGCCGGGGGGCGGGGTGTGGGGGTGTTAGTCTGTCAACTACCGTGAGTTATCTGACTTGTTTTATGGTGTGTATGTTCATTTTTATGTTGGTGTCTACAACAAGCCTCTGATTGCACACCTTAATTTCAATGTAGATCAATAAAGTGTTTTTGAATTGAATTTAATTGCACTGTACTAACAAGGCTAACAACGTCATTGCCACCCAAAACACCACCACCACCACCACTACCACCACCACCAACAACAACAACAACAACAACAAAAACGAAACAAAGACAGAGAAAAACGAAACAAAGAGAAAAACGAAGTGAACGAAAACAAAAGCCCCCACTGACAGGCCACTTGCAGAGTGTAGTTGACGTAGGAGGTTTGACCCCCCAACTCCATAACACACGTGAACACTGTCCCGTTGTCCGCTCGGCCCACACCCTGCTTCACCAACTGCGCGGTAGTGGAGTGCCCCACCCAGGAAAAGCGGGGTGTGTGGGTGGGCGGGGTGGGGGTCTTGAAGACACAGGTGCAGACCAGGTCAAAGCCTTCCTGCACGAACACCGGACAGGCAGGGTCCACCTGGCCCCTGGTGGCTGCAACACGTAGACAACGAGACCAGACACTGTATTTTCCACCATACACACGGGTAACAGACACATCCATGCACAGACATGATCAACAGCAAAAGACTTTATACTGTATCACACGTCGGGTATCCCGTTTAAAGCTGAAACCAGTTATGCGAACAAAAACTCGCATCTACCGAGTGACGCCAGCTGTGATGTAAGCGACCGACGCCCAGACGAGGTAGACACGAACTGAAGCCCAGCCAGCCAGCACGCTACACTCACACCGTGATTCTGAGGTGTCGCCCTGTCAGGGGCTGTATGACGGTCAGTCGTGTCCAAAGTAGAGGAGGCAACTGCTGGGTTAGAAATCGATTCTAAAGAGGGCCCACCTCAGGATCATGGTTTGGGTGTGCATGCTAGCTATGTGGGCATCAGTTCGTATCTAACTCGTCTGGGCGTCGGACGCTTACATCACAGCTCGCGTCACTGGGTTGAAGCGAGTTTTCAAGTTTGAACGTCTTAACGGGAGTGTCGTTCCCAAGTCACGGCCCCACTGTCCAGGTCAGGAGGGTTTCAGGACAGAGCAAGCGTGCTGGGTCACGCTGCTGGTCAGCCATCTGTTTAGCAGGTGCGGTGTAGCGTATATGGCTTTATCAGAACGCAGTGACACCTCCTTGAGCAGCTGAACTGGAGTGAACTGAACAGCTGACCTTGGGATGGCCCCCATAGACCAACTAGCCTGCATGGCTGCTGCACCATGATGCTGGATAAGTAGTCATGTTGTTGCGCTCTCTCTCTCTCTCGCTCTCTCTCTCTGTCTCTCTCTCTTTCACACACACACACGCACGCACACACACACACACACACACACACACACACACACACACACACTGATAATCATGATAATGAACAACTCCGTACGAACCAGAGCCAACTGGAGTCAACGTGGTTTTTTTCCAACACTGGTGAACTTTACGTCAATCATCTCGGACGTTTAACTGACGCCACCCCCCTCCTCCCTCACAATCACCAACCTCTACACCTCCTCCCAACACCCCCCTTCCACCCCCTTACTCCACCCCTTCACCACACCATTTGCCTCAGTTCTGTTTGTCACACCATCACAGTGTAGACTTGAATTAGGGGTGAGGTCAACATAAAACGTTCTGTTTGTCACACCATCACAGTACAGACATGAATTAGGGGTGAGGTCAACATAAAACGTTCTGTTTGTCACACCATCACAGTGTAGACTTGAATTAGGGGTGAGGTCAACATAAAACGTTCTGTTTGTCACACCATCACAGTGTAGACTTGAATTAGGGGTGAGGTCAACATAAAACGTTCTGTTTGTCACACCATCACAGTGTAGACTTGAATTAGGGGTGAGGTCAACATAAAACGTTCTGTTTGTCACACCATCACAGTGTAGACTTGAATTAGGGGTGAGGTCAACATAAAACGTTCTGTTTGTCATACCATCACAGTGTAGACTTGAATTAGGGGTGAGGTCAACATAAAACGTTCTGTTTGTCATACCATCACAGTGTAGACTTGAATTAGGGGTGAGGTCAACATAAAACGTTCTGTTTGTCACACCATCACAGTACAGACATGAATTAGGGGTGAGGTCAACATAAAACGTTCTGTTTGTCACACCATCACAGTACAGACCTGAAGGAAAGTGAGGTCAACATAAAACGTTCTGTTTGTCACACCATCACAGTACAGACCTGAAGGAAAGTGAGGTCAACATAAAACGTTCTGTTTGTCACACCATCACAGTACAGACATGAAGTAGGTGTGAGGTCAACATAAAACGTTCTGTTTGTCACACCATCACAGTACAGACATGAATTAGGGGTGAGGTCAACATAAAACGTTCTGTTTGTCACACCATCACAGTACAGACATGAATTAGGGGTGAGGTCAACATAAAACGTTCTGTTTGTCACACCATCACAGTACAGACATGAATTAGGGGTGAGGTCAACATAAAACGTTCTGTTTGTCATACCATCACAGTACAGACATGAATTAGGGGTGAGGTCAACATAAAACGTTCTGTTTGTCATACCATCACAGTACAGACATGAATTAGGGGTGAGGTCAACATAAAACGTTCTGTTTGTCACACCATCACAGTACAGACATGAATTAGGGGTGAGGTCAACATAAAACATTCTGTTTGTCATACCATCACAGTACAGACATGAATTAGGGTGAGGTCAACATAAAACGTTCTGTTTGTCACACCATCACAGTACAGACATGAATTAGGGTGAGGTCAACATAAAACGTTCTGTTTGTCACACCATCACAGTACAGACATGAATTAGGGTGAGGTCAACATAAAACGTTCTGTTTGTCACACCATCACAGTACAGACATGAAGGAGGTGTGAGGTCAACATAAAACGTTCTGTTTGTCACACCATCACAGTACAGACATGAAGGAGGTGTGAGGTCAACATAAAACGTTCTGTTTGTCACACCATCACAGTACAGACATGAATTAGGGTGAGGTCAACATAAAACGTTCTGTTTGTCACACCATCACAGTACAGACATGAATTAGGGGTGAGGTCAACATAAAACGTTCTGTTTGTCATACCATCACAGTACAGACTTGAATTAGGGTGAGGTCAACATAAAACGTTCTGTTTGTCATACCATCACAGTACAGACATGAAGGAGGTGTGAGGTCAACATAAAACGTTCTGTTTGTCACACCATCACAGTACAGACATGAATTAGGGTGAGGTCAACATAAAACGTTCTGTTTGTCACACCATCACAGTACAGACATGAATTAGGGTGAGGTCAACATAAAACGTTCTGTTTGTCACACCATCACAGTACAGACATGAATTAGGGGTGAGGTCAACATAAAACGTTCTGTTTGTCACACCATCACAGTACAGACATGAATTAGGGGTGAGGTCAACATAAAACGTTCTGTTTGTCACACCATCACAGTACAGACATGAAGGAGGGTGAGGTCAACATAAAACGTTCTGTTTGTCACACCATCACAGTACAGACATGAATTAGGGTGAGGTCAACATAAAACGTTCTGTTTGTCACACCATCACAGTACAGACATGAATTAGGGTGAGGTCAACATAAAACGTTCTGTTTGTCACACCATCACAGTACAGACATGAATTAGGGTGAGGTCAACATAAAACGTTCTGTTTGTCACACCATCACAGTACAGACATGAAGGAGGTGTGAGGTCAACATAAAACGTTCTGTTTGTCACACCATCACAGTACAGACATGAATTAGGGTGAGGTCAACATAAAACGTTCTGTTTGTCACACCATCACAGTACAGACATGAAGGAGGTGTGAGGTCAACATAAAACGTTCTGTTTGTCACACCATCACAGTACAGACATGAAGGAGGTGTGAGGTCAACATAAAACGTTCTGTTTGTCACACCATCACAGTACAGACATGAAGGAGGTGTGAGGTCAACATAAAACGTTCTGTTTGTCATACCATCACAGTACAGACATGAAGGAGGGTGAGGTCAACATAAAACGTTCTGTTTGTCACACCATCACAGTACAGACTTGAAGGAGGTGTGAGGTCAACATAAAACGTTCTGTTTGTCATACCATCACAGTACAGACTTGAAGGAAAGTGAGGTCAACATAAAACGTTCTGTTTGTCACACCATCACAGTACAGACATGAATTAGGGGTGAGGTCAACATAAAACGTTCTGTTTGTCACACCATCACAGTACAGACATGAAGGAGGTGTGAGGTCAACATAAAACGTTCTGTTTGTCATACCATCACAGTACAGACATGAAGGAGGGTGAGGTCAACATAAAACATTCTGTTTGTCACACCATCACAGTACAGACATGAATTAGGGTGAGGTCAACATAAAACGTTCTGTTTGTCACACCATCACAGTGTAGACTTGAATTAGGGTGAGGTCAACATAAAACGTTCTGTTTGTCATACCATCACAGTACAGACTTGAAGGAAAGTGAGGTCAACATAAAACGTTCTGTTTGTCACACCATCACAGTACAGACATGAATTAGGGGTGAGGTCAACATAAAACGTTCTGTTTGTCTCACCATCACAGTACAGACATGAATTAGGGGTGAGGTCAACATAAAACGTTCTGTTTGTCATACCATCACAGTACAGACATGAATTAGGGGTGAGGTCAACATAAAACGTTCTGTTTGTCACACCATCACAGTACAGACATGAATTAGGGGTGAGGTCAACATAAAACATTCTGTTTGTCATACCATCACAGTACAGACATGAATTAGGGGTGAGGTCAACATAAAACGTTCTGTTTGTCACACCATCACAGTACAGACATGAATTAGGGGTGAGGTCAACATAAAACGTTCTGTTTGTCATACCATCACAGTACAGACTTGAATTAGGGGTGAGGTCAACATAAAACGTTCTGTTTGTCACACCATCACAGTACAGACTTGAAGGAGGGTGAGGTCAACATAAAACGTTCTGTTTGTCTCTCCCCCCCCCCCCCTCCGCCCCCTCTCTTTTTCCATCCCCCATCTCCTTCCCCCCCCTCTCTCTCTTTATCTATCTCCTTCTGTCTCCCCCCTCCCCTCCTGCCCCCTTACCCCCCCCCCCCTTCCCTGTCTCTCTCGCTGTGCGTGAAGAACTGTGACAAGCAGAGGAATGAAAAACGACATGAACAGGAGATGACAGTGTCTTCTTTTATATCTTGCCTTCCTCCCTTCCTTCCTTCCTTCATTCCTTCCTTCCCCCTTTCTTTCTTTCTTTCTTTCTTTCTTTCTTTCGTGTTGTTTTATAGGAATGAAACGTTTAAATCACACATACATATATGCATGCAGGCCCAGAGAAAGTCAAAGACAGAGACAGACAGACGGACAGAGAGACACAGAGAGGGAGGGGGAGGGGGCAGAAAGACAGACAGAGAGACAAGAAGAGACAAGACAGACTAACAGATGGATAGACAGAGACAGACAGACAGACTGACAGACACAGAGAGACAGAGACAGACAGACAGAGACACAGATAGACAGACAGACAGACTGACAGACACAGAGAGACAGAGACAGACAGACAGACAGACAGAGACACAGAGAGACAGACAGACAGACTGACAGACACAGAGAGACAGAGCCAGACAGACTGACAGACACAGAGGGACAGAGACAGACAGACAGAGACACAGAGAGACAGACAGACAGACTGACAGACACAGAGAGACAGAGACAGACAGACTGACAGACACAGAGAGACAGAGACAGACAGACTGACAGACACAGAGAGACAGAGACAGACAGACAGACACAGACAGACAGAGACAAGAGACAGAAAGACAGAGACAGAGGCAGGGAGAGACAGAGACAGTGACAGAGAGGAAAAGAGTTGGAGTTGACTTGAGACTTGAGATAAACATCACGTGTTGTTTCCCATTCCAAGCAGGAAATGTTACACCACTGTCCGTGCGACACGCCACCCAACAACTCGTCTTTGGTCGGTTCTATCAGGCTGTTGTGTTGTCTTCATGTTCTCTCTCTCTCTCTCTCTCTCTCTCTCTCTCTCTCTCATTCTCATATGGAAAATATTTATGTTATACATTTATATATGTTTTTTGTTTTTATTTCTCACTACATGCCATTACTTTGAATGGATGGTCGAACTGCACTTTGTTGCACAGATTGATTGATTTCGTTTTGGCTTTGGTTTTCATCAATATTATTTCTATTGATGCATGTTGTTATTTGTATTATGAACCCCCATATCATTAGGGCTGTAAAGCTATTGACATTAAAGTGTTCAGTGTTCAGTGTTCTCTCTCTATCTCTCTCTCTCTCTCTCTCTGTGTGTGTGTGTGTGTGTGTGTGTGTGTGTGTGTGTGTGTGTGTGTGTGTGTGTGTGTGTGTGTGTGTTATTGCAATATTATAAAGGTTAGGTAAAAGATATACTACCATCGAATCTGAATATTCCAGCTTTCAAACTGTTGTCTAATCTGTCGCCTATACCTTAATTTCAACAAAACGTCTAAATTCCATACATTTTTGAATCAGTCCCTGTTTTTAAACACTCAGTGTCACCCTGCATTGGACAAACAGTGCGAGATATGACGGCAAAGATAATTATTTTTAACTTGAGATCAGAGATGGAACAAAATCAAATTGTGTGAGAAAAGACATATATGAAAGACAAACTGAAATTTGACATTGAAGGTGTTTTGAACGTTTTGAAACACCTTTGGTAAATACAGCACAGCCGCAACCCTTTGTAAATACGTGTACATCTTTGGTGCTGTGTTATGTTTCCGTCTACATCACTTTGCGTTTGAGCTGGAGGAGGGGGGAGGGGGAAATGGGGGAGGGGGTATGGAGTGGGTGGTATGAGGGGAGGTGTTCTGTTTGAAGTTGGGTGAGGAGAGGGGGAGAGGGGGGAGGGGAGGGGGTATGGAGTGGGAGGTATGAGGGGAGGTGTTCTGTTTTATGTTGGGTGAGGAGAGGGGGGAGGGAATAGGGGGGAGGGGAGGGGGTATGGAGTGGGTGGTATGAGGGGAGGTGTTCTGTTTTTTCATGTGGCTGTTTGATTGTTTGAATTGGTTTTGATTTGGGTTTTTTATGCTTGTGTGTCAACTTTCTGAACTCTTCTTTGTACAGATAACCCTTCCTGCCTCTGCCCTCTTTCTGTGTCTCTCTCTGTCTGTCTGTCTTTCTCTGTCTGTCTGTCTGTGTGTGTCTCTCTGTCTGTCTGTCTCCCTCTCCCTATCTGTGTGTGTGTCTCTCTCTCTGTCTGTCTGTCTATCTCCCTCTCCCTATCTGTGTGTGTGTCTCTCTGTCTGTCTGTC